>NC_051160.1:39433088-39460565 GCF_013339745.2 Dermacentor silvarum
AGCCACCAAGACAAATTACAGTGTGAATGCGCTAGTTTTTTCTTACTTTTTTTTTATGAAGTGTGACAGCCCCATCATTCCTTTGATCACACGTTAAATCAGTATTTCAAGCTGGTGAGTTCTCAAACACGTATTTTGCGGGCACGAGAGACCTCTGCTAGTTGTCGTTGCCTAAATTATTCTTGTAGAGTTAATGTGCCGATATTGCACGGGAAGTGAGCGGAAGTGTTCGAAGTGAAGAATGTGTAAGAAGTCAGCGCTTCGTCTACGTCTGTCTACACTGTTCCTTCGTCATTCTTGCGTAAAAGGCAAATATAGGACAGGGTTTTTTCTATATTTGGAGTTTATGATGAGGGAGGTGTTGTCTTCGGTAAAGTCAAGTATAGAGGATTGGATTGCCAAAAGTTCATTAGACAGATCTTTAACAGATTTGCCTTCTATCACAAAAACATCTGCCATTTCTTACGAGCAGACTGTCAATTGAGGTTCGAATGACTATTATGAGGATTTGTTGTTTGCACTACAAGCGTGTCAGGAGTGGTTTAAAGTTTTCATAGAAATAGTATCCACAGTTCACCTTTCGTGTACAGGGATTTAGGCGCAGCTATTTGTTTACTGTTAAGAGGAAAAAGTACAAAACATTACCCAATATATTCCAAGCTCTACTGTTGGAGAAATATACCGTCGAGGCCCGGACCACAATTTACTCAGACGCGTCGAAAGAATGCAGGCGGGAGGAGGCATGAAGACTTTCTTTTTTAAGTTACACACTGTAACGTTCTCTTTCCAAAGGATGTTAGAAGACGTTTTTATATTCGATAGCGTTGACACTGCGTCAATGTAAGCAACCATGTAGAGCACGTCATCACCTTTTATTTAAATATTAGGAAGGATACTTTGCAGCGGCCAATGAAAAAAAATTTTGCAGGAACCATACATCACGATTCCCAATGTAAGTGGATCGAATAAACAATGTTTTCGCTTTACTGGGCAATCGCGCGCTTGACGAGAAACATTTGTAGTAGTAAGAATTTCATAGTAAAGGTTGCTTTTTATCACTTAATGCCGAAGACAACAGCACCTTAACTAGTACATCTCTCGTATAGGTGGCCGTCGCGTGCGTTTTAAAGAGCTTTCACAGGTGGCGTTCCGAATAGAAAATTTCCTTTAGGTCTCCAAGGTACCAAATATCTGAAAATAGACGTGAGGATGTAACACCCTTGTACCTTTATTGCTAACTAGCCTCTGTTGTACTTTGCGCTCCCGTATGGCTGGCTTCCACTCCGATACATATCGAACGCCTGCACGTATGCATATTCGATAGCATTCGAGTAATTTTTCAAAGGTTATTAAAACATAGCATTCTCCTCCACCGTGAATGATCTGACTGGAGCACCTGGCGCAAAAAAAAAGAATTTAAACAAAGGCTAGTGGCGATGGGACTTGTGGCTTCAGGCGATTTTTTCTGCATATAAAAATCTATGATACCGGTCCAATTTTGCACGTTCTAGACATGTGCCATGCGTTTAACGCGTAATCAGTCTTTGGCGAGTACCTCATCAACATCTATTCGCCCCGTGACAGCTCATATCTGCAAAATAAATGCATAACTGGTATAGTTGACACATGTAATCGTAATACTAGTGCAATCGAAGATGATTGGTAGCGTTAGAAAAAAGAAAGTCACAGGCCTACGAGGCACACGCAGCACAATCGCACCTCCATCTTATAAGCTGGAGGAGCGGCGCAAGAGTAGCTCCAACTTCGGCACCACGCACAACAGGGTTTTCGCGGCGAAGTCCCTTCGCCTCGATTTCACGAGAACGATCTCAACTGTCCGCCCGGCGTCGACGGCGAGGTGCGCCTCGTATGGCTTCCTGCACAGCAGTCTGCTGCGCCCGATGATGCCTGGTTGCTGCCGCGCACGTAGCTCTACGATTAACTTCTTCGGCAGCGGTTCGTACCTTGCGAGGAGGCGCCATAACGAGTACCGAAGAGGTATCCAGAATACGTCGCGCACATCTCACATCCCTTGACCCGTGGCACCACAAAGGCAGCGTACGTAAGCATTCTTTGGCGAGTACCACAGAAACATTGCTCCATTCCGTGGCGCCGGATATCAGATAAATAAATGCATTATTGATGATGTTCACACATGAAATCAGAATAATAATGTAACAGTAGATGATTGGTAGAGTTAGAGAAAAAATTACTCAATCTCCCGCTAAAGGAAATCATGTGTGGATGCGAAGCAGCGGGGAGATGGTTAGCTTGAGCGGGAGATGGTTTCGCGGCAGCGGCCCGAGCGCTCATTGCGGCGCTGCACAGGAGAGAGAATGAGGCGCGCGCGCTCCGTCATTTTCATACCGCGGAACTACGGTGGCGCCCCCAGCGGAGTATGCATCTGTCGCGCCACCTGTCGTGCGCGCCGCTCCAGATTCCTAGAGGAAAGGGGGGAGCGTAGGAGAAGAGAGAGAGAGGGGGAGGGGACGCGCATGCGCTGTGGAGGTGTGGCACGCAGGCGCCGCTTCGTACTCTAGAGGATTCCTAGAGGAGAGAAAGGGGGAGCGTAGGAGAGGAGAGAGAGGGGGAGGGGACGCGCATGCGCTGTGGGTGTGTGGGACGCCGCAGGAGGGACGGACAGAGCCCTCGACAAAAGCTGCTTCGCATCTAAACGAAATACTTCTGACCGGAATTCAAATTACCTACCACAGTGTGGCAGATGGATGTCTGTGTGAGCCGCATTACACTGCCGGGAGTTAATAATTGCTTTTTGCTCAGATTACATCACACCCGGTTCAAGTCAAAACGGCCTTAAGAGGTTTCTCTGCATTTCCTTAGTTTCCTTAAGTCCTACAGTAATGCGTGAGCATTCGTTTGCGAGTACCCCAGCAAAATCTGCCGGTCCAGTGAGGAATTATATCTGAAAAATAAATGTATATTTATCTAGTTAAAACGTGTAATCGTTGCTAGCTGATAGATAGTAGATGATTAGATCTATTGTAGATGATTGGTAGCACCAGGAAGAAAAATGTATTTACGTCACCAACGCCGCGTCAAGGTGGTTACAAAAAAATTAAATAAAAAAGGAAAATGATAAAAGAACAAAAAAAAAATCTGTGGTACGCGAAAAAAAGCGGGTTGTGATGGCGTTTCTGCCCAATCTATAGGATACATCTGCAAATAAATCCATAATTGCTCAAGTTACCGTATGTACACGTTATAATAGTTTAATAGTAAATGATTGGTAGCGATCGTAGACATGCATAAGCTAGCTAAATAGGCAAGCAAAAGTGAAGTAGCAGTGTGTAAAAAATAATTGGCCCCAGCCGTAGTGTTCTTGGATTTTCCAGCGTGCCGCTGAAGTTATTATAGTTAGCATGAGTTTGGCCGTACACTCGGTTTGACCGATGAATTAAATTTTATACGCAAGTGTCAAATGACCCATTGAGCGAAATACAGCTCCACTAACGTGAAACCTGGGGAGGTACGAAGCCTGCAGTGATGCACCGCGAATGGGCTCATACTGCCTTAAGCAATGGCTCATAACCCCATAAACGCGGCCTCCCGATTACGACGACAGAAAGGAAGTGAAATTGCACGCTGGAATGATAAGCGGCAACCATGTTTTGAGGCAACAACAACAACAATAAGCGGTAACGCAGCCAGCTGTGGAAGACGATGGCGAACACGGGAGCAGTGGCACGAGCGCATGCCGAGCGCGTGCACGAGCCGCTTGCTCACCGTGATGACGACGACGACAGGAGACGTAGACAGCCCGAGCGCATAAGGTGCTTCGCTCCTAAAAAGTCGAGTCGACAAAATTGAATCCACAGTAGCCTGCTGAGCGCCGGCGGGGCTCCGGAGTGGTTTGGCGGTATAATAAAACCTCATTGTTTCCCACCAATGTATGTGCCTCGTTTTCTTGTCACGTGGACATCACTCTAGCGACACTATCAGCAGTGGTACTTTGGTCTTGCTATGGCCAGGACGCGCGAAGTCCGTATACTCAAGAAGAAGAAGAACGTGCATGGAAAGAGCGCCGGCGTGAGCAACACGTGAATGGAAGCGAAGGTGACGGGAACCTGCTATAGCAAAATGCGTGCCGTCCAAATGATCCGTAACGTTGGATAGCCGCTCTGTGACACATGAAGAACAACATCGTGCCCGTCAGGATCGCCTTTGCGAACAGAAGCGGGAGTGGGCGCGAAAGCATCTGGTAACCAATTTCAGTACATCACAGTAACTAAAGAGCAATGGTTACCATAATGAGAAAGTAAAGAGAAAATAAAAGTCGATAACAACAACGAAGTTAACGCAACAGATAACAAAGATGACAACAACAAAGACAACAACAACGATAACAACCATATATACCGTATTATATATAGCAAATAACCAGATATAACGCGTTATAGTTATCAAATAAGATTGCTCGTGTGGAGCACAGAAGTACATTCTCGATTACACGCGATTACAGGCATTCACTGTCACTCACTTGTAAACGAGAATGCAGGCCAGTGCTCCGCACGCAAGTGACAGTGAATGCGTCATTCAAGTATGATTAACCGATGCCTTAACGCGTAGATGAGATTCCCACAGCGGACAATTTCGTACGCCGCTATCGTTGTGTGTTGAGCGTTACCTGCCTTTCGGCGCATGAACTCGCCTATGAGGAAAGAAAACTTCAATAAATAGAAAAAAGATGTGGCTGGTGGGCAGGGTCACTAGTTCAGGACTCCGTTGCTTCTACCTGCTGTCTTCACCACTTTTTTGTCAGCCATAGTTGATTATTCCGGATAAAGCTGGCAAGCTCAATCTCCCACTGCTCCTTGGTTGGCCTGGGCATTGGAACCAGGTCTGGGTTGTTCTGGCATTCTCAAACCATGTGATATCTTGTATCGAGTTGGCCGCAATGTCTGCACAAAGGCCTAATAATGAGTTAGATTCGCGACACGCACTTTTGGATCTGGCTTGTTCTTTACCATCACTACGACACAATAGTATGGGTGTGCTAAATTTTCAGTGAGTGGATAATGAAAAACGGTGTAAGATATTTGCTGCACGTGTGTTCTCTCTATTAACGAAATAGGTTATTATTCATAACGGACTTTTTCGTGAGGAGGTCAATTGCTAACGCGAACAAAATGGGCATAGCAGAAGCTTTAAAAAAATGGGTTAAATACCTGTTAATTAGCTTTAATGTAATGGCAGCAAAGTAAAATTTACTGAAAATATTCTCAGTACATTTAGACGCCAATCTACTTCATAACAGTTCAGTTGAGTTCCTCCTTTGCACGTACCACACAGGTGTCTGTGTGGTACGCAGCACTGAGGTGTCTCTTGTATATCGCAGGACGCTCCATTCTAAAGGATAAACAGAATAGTTGGGTATATGTGTTTAAGTTCATGAACTTGATTTGCGTCAAGATAACGTGTTGAAGCCTTCGCACCAGTTGCATCTGAAGCGTGCAGCACCATCAATATTGCAGCGGTATGTTTGTGAAGTGCCCCCCAAAAATAAACCATTTTAAATCTTAGTGACGTGTATGTTAATCCAGTGCCCAAATTTGTAATAGACAGGGTGTCCCAGCTATCACGCAACACGATTAAAAAAAAGGAACGGCGTTACGCGAAGCCAACCTAGTGAGTATTGTTTCCAGTACAATGGAGTAGCCGCCAGTGATTTTTTCCTTACTGAGATTTAAATAATACTTGTAATTAATTATCTAACTCGAGAAGTACTGTCCCAATTATCGAGCAACATGAAAAACTCCCGATGCAGCTTTCTGTTACGTATAAGTGCGACATAAATGTGTTTTTCCAAATTTAAATTACGCACGACTGGCCCCTCGAGGCACTTTGCGTGTATTCGCGGGCTTCTTTCATGCTCGGCAAAACACGGAAAAACACGATGGCCCTGTTAGGGCTATGTTTTGTGCAATAGGTGTTCGAGGCCAATATAGTAGTGATCTTGCAAGAAACATGTCTCAGAGTTGACCGTAAACTTCTAAGGCTGCAAGATAACGATCCAGGTCGTTTACTTGACTGCCCTCTTTGTGGTGTGGTTAGAAAACTAAACTCGACTTCACTTAATTGCACCTTGCTGGGGAACAGAACCATTCTGCAGACTTGCCGAACACCTTTGCTTTGCCTTGTTACTTGACATGCAGGCTATTGCTGTAGTGATGGGCTTCGCATTGATGTGCACACATTATTTTCCCTCTTCTTTTAAATCTTGACTCTCCTGTTTCCTTCCATTCCCTTTAGACCCTTACCCCAGCACAAAGTACGTCGCTTGTATTTATACTGGTTAACCTGTCTGTCTTCTTATCTTTTTACATCCATACTCCAAGAGCACGGGTCAGCGTTATAAAACTTGGCGTCGATGATTTACTACAGAATCATCAAAAGTATCACGCAGTTCACTAGTGCGTTACTCATGAGGAATTGTGAACGACATGCGAATGTGTCCTACCTTTCATGTTACTGCATTGTATTTGAAATTCTACGGGCATTATTAGCATGAAAGTCCATTCACACTTAATGTGAACAGAATGAACGCATACGTAGTGTAAACAAAGTAATGAAGCCACGACACTACAGGAACACACGTAGTGCTCTGAGCAAGCAACTAAAGCGAACAAAACACAATCAGTTGCGTTCTTCACGATATGCACAAAGACATTTCACATATACTTGGCCTCTTTGAGATGAACTCAATGTGCTTGGCCTTATGGTTTATATCACATTCATATTTCTTCACACTTGCTAGTCTCCCGGTCCCATCATGGGCGGAGCCACCGACTAGATCTGGGGCAGCCTTCAGCTGCCCTAAATCTCAGTTCCTCAGGACTCAAATCAAGTTCTTGTCATGTCATGCAGGTAATGACTAATTGGCCCACAATGTCAGCTGGCACTCAGTGGCACACATTTGTGTCTCTTACATTTACTAGCATTCAGCTGACCTTGCGTTCATTTACACTCGCCTAAACTAATTCAGTGACTTCCAACTCTTGTGAAATGAGCAGAAATGAGTGAGAGAGCTCTCGAGTGTGTATCCGTAGTGATATTGCAGCGTGTGTAAGTGCTTGAATATCACCCACATGCGAGCAATATTGTAAACAATTGTCTGTTTCTGAGCACCACTCCACTTTTGTGCTGACAGTATATGAGCTTTTCGTTTGTGGGTTTCATCATAAGCATATGATCTTTGCGCACTGCAATAAAGAGCCATTCTGACCCTTACTTTATCTAATCGGTTCCGTGGTCCCCTGAACAGTTGCACTGGACAGCCGGGGGTGCTGCTTTCTTTGGTGGCGTTGTTACTGGTGTCGGCCTCTCCCGCTTTAATTCTGTGCAAAGCAAATCAGTTGGGTGAGAACTGAACGAAAATGTAGAAATATAAACTCACAAGAAACGTCTTATTAAAGTCTATTTCGGAGTTAGTGGGTACCTCACACCCGAAAATCAACACTTTGCCTAAAAGGAAAATGTCCAAATTTTGATGTTTTTGTTCTTTCATCGCTTTTAGCTATGCAGCGCTTCTTTCTGCCAACATTATGAAACGATGCAAGTACTGTAACTATTAATTTTTGGGTCTGCAATAAAACTTGAAATTACTATGCTAGACGTGAGATTTCGCGCCGTTGAAAATTTGCCAGTGGCATAGAACTTCGTACCTTCCACAAGTAATGAGTGTACGGCTGATCGCGAAGATATATTTTGGCAAATGCTGCTTCTAGCGTGAACCGAAACTTTGGAACTGCTGCGTCGTTGAAGTTAAATGATTGTTTTCGCGTCAAGGTAGCTTCGAGTTACCTTAGGCTTTGAATTCCAGTGAATTCGACACAATGACAGGAAAGCCAGAAACCTACGCAAATTGACACACTGCGCAGATGAAAGCGCGTAACACACCAGAAAAGGGTTCAAAATAAAACCGTCGTTCGACAAACCTAAACTACGAATGCGATGAATTCATATCGCAAAGTCCACGAAGGAAATAAAGAGAAACGGGAAATTTAATGGTAAGAATGCTAAACTCGATTACTTGCGGCGCTATAATACGCAAGCCCCAACGAAAATTCACGGAAGAAATTTCAACAAAAGAACACCTGGCTACCCAAGAAAAAAATCGCCAGCAATATTGTGATTGTAGCAAACCGAAACGGAATTACACCTCCAATTATAGCTAGTTCACATACCAAAACTTCAGTGTGACTGTGTGCGTGTCTGCATTATTACTACATGTTCAGATGTTTAAATCACCGAGATTCGTTATCTGCTGGCTGATAATAATTCAATGGTAAAAATGAAGCATTTAGTAAGCTTAGTGTATGGGAAGCAAAATCGACCTATGGAATCAACACAGGTTTGCAGATCTACAGCATGCACTCCTGGGCCCACCGCCACTGATCGCCCATGCGACCGTCGCACTCCCACGAGTTGTTGAAGGTGCACTGGCTTTTTGCAATCGGTGGAATTGAACATCACTGACATCACCGAGAGCGTTCATCGGCCCGGCCTGATGACTTCACACCACGAACACAGCCGCATAACGTCACCGGTACAAAGATACGACGAAAAATTCCACCGAAAACAATTGCCCCGTCCACCGGCTTACGCCGTGTTATTGCTCCTTCGCGGGCCGGCGCAGTCTTTCCTTCCCCTCCGCCATCAAAGCAACGCACAGAGGCTACGTCTTTCCTTCGTTCTTTCTTTTGGGTTTCGCTTTTCTTTCTCCCTCACAGCATCTTCCTCACCGCTCCTTGCAGCTTTTGATTTGTAACACTCTCTCAACGCTTCAGCGCGCTTTTCAGGTGCCTAATTTGCAGGGCGTAAACGTTGCGTATGCTCGCGGCCGCATATAGCGGGCCTAGCCTGCCGCCACATATAATGTCACGCATGATATCGCTTGACAGTCCGTTTATGTGCAGTGCTTTGTGCTGGAACGAAAATATACCGCATATGCGCAGGACTCTATATGGGAATTGACTATGAGTGTATAAAAAGAACACCATTTCATAGAAAAATGTTCTAATAGTCATGTGTGCTTACCTACGAGAAAGCGCAGGCAAATCAAGGCCCACCATATTCAGCAGCAACGAGCAGCTTAATATGAACTCACCACCTCCACACGAAAGAGAGTGCTTGAGTCGAAGACACTTGCTTACTGAGACTCTCATACAACTTTCCCTTAGGCGACGAATTACTACGCCATGGGTTTCAAGTTGTGTAACAGTCAACGGTCAATACAAGCAAGTCTGGAAAGCATACGCTTCCATGCCTTGAAGTGCTCGACCAGCCAACACGTCACGTCGAAAGTACTAAGTATCCGATTTAATGAAAAAAAGAACACAACCAATCTACGAGAACGAAACAAAATGAAGTTGACTTTGGAGAGCAGAGCATAGAAGTCTGTGATTAGCGAATACAATAAGAGCAAGAAAAACCTTCAATAAACTTCTTTAAAAGAACACTGCCAAGTTTTGTCTATCAACCCTCCCATATCATACCAACAAATAATATTTTCTTATAGGCACAGGCGTTTAGTTTTAATCACTCATAGTTTAGCTCTAAAGATACTCTGTATCAACAAATCTTTTAAATATGCAACTATGGTGTCAGAAGTTATGCTTTCCGCTACATCAGGGATAACGGTAATTTTCGGAGCAGTTACTGACTGTACTACACTAAGTTCGGGACTGATACTAGCTTGCGCTGAAAATATAAATATAGCGCTTCCGGGTTGCGGAAGCATTTACCTTTTCACATTCTCTGTACGCTGTAAAATATTGAGCTAGGTTTCGCCAAACTAGAATAAGGAAAATGTGAAAATGAACAGACCACACACAAGCAAAAAATTTGTTGATTTATTATATTATTTGTATGACGTTATCTTCGAACAGTACAAGCTGAAACACGTAGAAGTTCAAACTATGGTCTTCTGGACTTCATTTTCAATGCTTCGTGAGACAGACTTTCTTGGTCAATCTTGTTTTTTCTGCGCGAGGTTTATTTTCTGGAATAACATAATATTGAAGGAGGAAGGAAACGAAAGTTTAGGATCAAATATTTAATTCTTTGTACTTGTATATTTATTGCATTTCATTGGAAGCGTTGGCACTAAGTTACCAACGCAGCTTTGCCCCATGCGCAAAAACGCCAACAAAAAATGCTGTACTCAAGGCCTTCCGCGTTTTTTTTTTTTTTTTTTTTTGTTAAGTCCATGGACGGTTAGCGCAGCCGTACTTACGGGAGAAAATCTAAAAGTCCCTTTTATTTATTCAGGCAAGCTGTCAGATGACACTTTAGCATTTTACATCACTTTGCGTTTAAGCACGTTCGCGATGTCATATTATAAATAAACAATAATAAATATCATAAATAAGGTGATAAGCTTTTTAGCCATGATAGAATAAAAATCAACCCGTTATCTGACTTTTTTTAGAACGAAATACTTACGATCTCCATTTAATGTACACTTGTTATTCAAGCATGAAAAAAGATCACAATGATGTTCCTTGAATACTCTTTGTGAATATATTGTGCTAAATATTTATAATTAATACTGCGTATATTTTGTGTACGATATCGTGTATTAAACGTATTGCGGGTATTTTTATTGTACTATGTCAATATTCGTAATTAAAAAGAAGCGTTAGGTCGGGGCCAACACCCATGCGCCTTATTTCAATGCATGTAAAGCGCACAAATGCTTTTATTAGACAAACGCCCGACCGATTTGAATAAAAGTTATCTTTCAATAAAACATACATCTAATGAAATTGTATAAAAGAGAGAAAGTCAAATTGTACTGATTGTAGGAAGAATAAATGTGATGTAGGGCGTGGAATTATGTTGCAAGAAAATTAAAGCATGAAGTTTAGAAATCTGTAACCCTGCAAGAAAAACTGATGTCGCAGTTCTGCAAGCTGCATGCGTTCGAAAGAATATAACGGACAAGATTAGAATGATATAACAATTCACAGCTTATGCAAGTTCGTTAGAATATTTACAAGGGTGTGGCAAAAGTCCTACTATTATAATAATGATATTTATTATCACTATTTTGTATGCGGCATGCGATGCAACATTGCTTTTGCTTTATATGTATTAATAAATGTAGTTTAGATAAATGTGATGTTGTTTGTCATGGCTGAGTTCAAAGATGTAAACTTCATAATTTTCTTTTGTCATATTTTGTCATTTACAACATTTTCGTCTAGAAACTTGCACTAACTAACTCATAAATACACTTAGTACAGTCACTAGATGGTAACCTTTTTCTTTTAAATGCAACAAACCTAACCAGGATTGTTGATATGGTTGCCGAGAAAAAGACATTCCTCCTTCTCTATATCTATTTAGTGAATGGCCCCTGAGTTAAAGCTCCCTTTTAGACACAAGGTGTTATTTTTCTTTTGATGGAGTTGGCATTAGAGAGTACTTAAGAAAAAGAACCCTCTGAAGCACATTTTACCGGCATTTCGGAAGAATCGAAGCCTTCACTTTTCAGTGAAATGGAAAGCTGAATATTCTGATGACTTTTTCACGAAATTATCACAGACATCTCGAAAAAAAAAACACCTTCGCCTATTCTTTCTGTTATGTTTTCTGTGTTGACGTTGCTCTGCCCCAGCCACGCCAGCTGTGCGCGCACACGCTTTTGCAACCTTTTCGTTCGTGTACCCCTTCCCTGCAGCTCCTGTGCCGAGATATCATCTGCGTTCCCTTTCCCAAACCCTTTCACCACTGCGATATATATATTGCAGTGGTGCCTTCAATAAATGTTGTTCCACCACCACCTAGCGTCTTGTTGTGCTGCTGCCTGTCGCAGGCGGTTACTACGCTTTCTAAACCTACCGCAACGCCCATCCTTTGAGGCAGTGATAGAAAAGTTAAAGGCCAGTTTCCTCTTTCGGCAATGTATAATGAGAACAGCACCTAATAGACCTACTTCTAAATACGCTTTGAAAAGCCAGCCATTTTTTATGGTATGCTTAGTAGTCATAAAATGTTGCGCGCTGAAGCCCTAACCTACTCAGAACTAATCCGAAGCGCGCCTGTGAGGCGGCTCATAAAGTCATGCTGGCTGCGTTCGCAGTATAAGAAAATCGGAACTGTATGTACGGTTTTATGAAAAGCAGCAAATATTGTCTGCTTAATAGGATACACCGCTCTCGTATGAAACATCTCACCAGTCTAATAAAGGCCAAGCAAACACCCATCAAATTTCGTTCGCTCAGCTTTCAGTGGTAAGAATGAAGAGATTACTTGTTTCTTTAAAGCACTTTCTACACTACGTGAGGAGCTGCCGTCATACATTTTGAAGAAAATTTAGGTAAACAGTTGACGACTTACCGTCTCTGTATTATAGTGTGAGAAATTCTCGCCAACATCTATCACATTTTTTTCTTTCGTTATAATTCATTACTTTTCAAGACTTTGCGAGATGCGTATCATATCTTAACACGACCCCTTGTGCACGTTTGGCCAATATAAAAGGGAACACCTCATCGTTGTTAGAAAGGCCTTGCCCGCAAACGCACAAGCCAGAACCTCACTTACTGTGATTTGGTATGTTTTTCTCCTGCTGAAGAATCCTGATCCGAGAACGTTTCCTCTTTACAAGCACACGCAAACAAAACTGGCGGTTCCGAACATAAATCCGGTGTTGCATTTCAGGTTAGCCGAGGTGTACAGTGTGTAGGTGTACACTCTATATCACTTTGCTTTCAATAGTTTTTTTTTTTTTTACACTTAGCTCAGATGCGACGACGAATATATTTCATACAGGTATAAAGAGGGATGCATGCTGCAGAGGTGTATGAAATAAATTGACACCTATTTCACTCAGATTGTTGAGCCGTCCAACTATACAATAGCCCGTTACTCGTTCTTAGAATACCGTGAGTTTACATAAAAAGTCTGGATACTGGATGAATATAAAACCTACCACTTTGCGTTGCATGTCACATCAGTACTTAGTCTAAGGAAAGCGGTTCTCCAGCTCACCTCAGCGACGAGAGAAATCGCTTATCTTTGCGCTCAACGAAGGCGTTCTGCTTTCCGGCTTTTCGTTATATTTTTCTTGTATTTCTTACATTTCTAAGGCTTTAAAGTCACCTTGCACGACACAACCCTTTCACTTGGTAGTCAGCTCACTGTCTTGCGCCTTCTTTTGTTGCGCTCTAAATTTTGGTTGCTTCTTAACTACCTGCTAACTATTTCGCCGACTTGCGTTATTGCTTGATACCCATTTAGGGACAGTAGAGGGAAATGGTGGATCTCAAAGAAACGCACACTAGAATTTCCTCCTTTCAGGAAAACTCTTTTTTTTATGATACCGAAATGATGAAGGTACTTAAGAATTCCACTTATCTGAACTGCCAAAAAGATTCCTGTTTCAAATAAATGTTCCGCTGTGAATGAAATAAAAAAAAACTGATGGGAGAAATTGTAAAAAAAGAATGAAGGTGCAGGGCTCAATTATTTTATGACAAGGTTATGGTTGAAAAAGATAGCTTTTTGATGACATAATCAAGCGAAAATCACAAATAGCCGTTTACCAAAAAAAAAAGAAAGAAGGGAATCCGCCTAAATAGTCCAGGTAAAAGGACAATTTATCTAGATCACAAGAAGTCATTTCAATGAAACCGCTCTTTCATTAGAGATCAAAGTATTCAAGATCTGGCACAACAGTAAAAACTATGGAATTTTACGTCCAAAAAAATGTCACAGTTTCGCCCTAAGGGCGAAGCAATGCATGCGATAGCAACACAGCAATGTCATACGAAGTAAGGTGAGCGGCTTTGGTAGCAACAACACGCAGAACTGTTGTCGACGCCATCGGCGTTTTGCCCGCGTTAGCTCAAAATGCGTGCGGCGTTGGTGACTGTTGCTGGAGCCTCTGATATAAATAGGCACTTGGTGCCGCAGCTAAACGTCGGCTCCCTTCCCTCCCCCTCCCCCACGGACTCTCGCGCGTCTGAAGAAGGCGCGTTTGCTCTACATATATGGCCATTGTAAAGGAGAAAAGAGACGCCTACTTCTGCAGCCCTTAAGCGAGCACGGCGCAGAACGCGCGTTTGTTCTCCGCCGTGCGTTCACTCCCCGTGAAAGACGCGCCCCTCGCGCCCTTTCACTCGCACATACAGCGTTCGGCGCGCGGCGACGATTTCATCTCCAAATGACGTCATACGGAACCTCACGGCGACGGCGACGGCGACGCCGACGGCAGAAATCTGCTTTTGAGTGTCCATATAATTGCTATCGCAATAAAACAACTATCTGAAGATGAGGCACGCCATCGCGTAGGACTCACGATTAAGCCTGACCATTTGTGGATCTTTATTGCAAGGCACATGGGCGCCTTGTTTCATTTCGATACCCCCCCCCCCCCCTAAATGCGGCAGCCACGACCCTTTCTAACTCTAACAGTATTCTCATTGAATCTTGGTTGTGCTAACAAAAAAAAACGTTGCCTCGAAATGGCTGCGTCTACTTAAAGAAGCCTTTTCAGCGATCGTTATGGGTGCGGATAACGTGTGGCCGTAATATTGCGTGCATCTGTGGAAAGTTTCATTATATTTACACTCCAAAGAAGACAAATTTATGGGGCAGAACATGGCTGGGGGTATGTCTCACCTAATAAGTGAAGTATGTAGGCCTCTGGTTGATTTCATCTTGCAAATAATTTAATTTCGCTTTGTCTAAAAGAAAAGTGGCAGCCGCTAAATAAATTTAACTTTCACATACATCAATAACATTTCGGGAATCTTCGCCCCATTTGAAGACGATGCTTCCGTTCGGCTAAAAACCAAAGTACCAAACAGCATGAACGAAGGAACTGATTGATCAAAGGCTCATGTACAGCGTACATGTAACTATAAGAGGCACACATTTGACAGCCCTCTCTTAAAAAAAGGAAACGCTACTTACTTAAGCACGCCGTCATGCACACCTGGCATGTCAGAAATGGTCCAAGTTTGCTGTTGCATACAGGAAACTTAAATGATTCGCATACTCCGCTGTCTGGGTTATACCACCACCTGAGAAGTGAATGAGAGCCTGCGCAGTTTCCTTTCTCTGGTCTAAATGAGCACCTTGAGCGTAGTTTTCTCCGCCCTAAAAGAGCAGAGAAACTGTTTTTACGAATGTTCGATACCATAAAATATGGCGTTATCACTGTGATAATTCCGAATCACCAAGTATAAATACATAAGGCATGTCATGAAATATATTAACCTTGCGGTATTTGCGTGCTTAACTTTTGCTATTGGGACTCACCTATGGACAATTAAAGGAACTCTGACGCATACACCCTAAGCGCCCACTTTAACACAACTGTGAAAGTGAAGCGCCATTTGTAGTAGAAGACTTGACATCATTTGTTGTACACTGCAGCAGCTCGACACACTGAGAACAAGGAAATGCCTGGACACACGTGCGCAGCACTGAAATAGGCATTTCATATGTGTTGTACCAAATAACGTGGGAGACTCCTTGATCTCGCGCTCAAACAAACACATACAACTCGATTTCCGGGCTCGTCGTGGAGGCCGCGATTTGAAAACCTCCAAAGCCACTGGGAGTACACAGCACATTGCACCAGCGTAGAAATAGTGAGTCTCCCACAAGCAACACGCCACTTTAATGGGACCAAAAGCGGCAGGGTGTAGTCTATTTGTTCAACTCTGAGGGGGGGAGTGGGGTGGAGCAGATAAGCGCGCTGTTACGTTCAGCATTAAATTGCGGATAAGCGACGTCGCGCACAATCCGGAATTCTGTAAGCACTACTACGACTGGTAATTTAATTCCTTTACATGATGCATGCGCTTGTACCATACTTGGTAGACTGTTGTACTACTGCGCAGTGTTCACCAGTCACCATCATAATCGCATTTTCTTTTTAATGAAAGAATTCTTTTGTTGGCATTGCGAACACTCCGGGTGTTTTCTGACCACAGCTGCAGCAGCTGGTGCTGCGGCGTTGCTGAATAGCTCCCACATAGAAAATAGAATATTTGCGTGTCCATTGGTTGGATCGAACCACCGTTACCCAGCACTACACCTTGACGCTGTAACCATTACCACAGAATCCCACGCCTACTTCACTCATGTGAACGCCAGCATTTTGAGACGATCTTCAGTCGCGTTAGGTCTGGTAGAATGTGCGACAGCACATGCGGGCGGGAGCACGTAAGCGCGGCAGCTTTTATTACCAGGCACACTGAAAACTCACTCGATGTGCGCGCGCTCCAGGGAGGCCGCTGTTGTAAAGAACGGGCACTGCAGGCAAAAAAAGTGGCGAACAATGACCGGGAACAATGAACTAAAGATAAACATGGGCGTTCTCATGTGCTGCGGCACTGGCCGCACAAAAAGACGAAATATTCGCGAGATGCAGAATTCCACGCCAAAGACATATGCAGCGCAACATGCTGTTACTATGAGCAACAATCATATATATATATATATATATATACAGGCAAAAATGACCGCTCAGTATACGGAGCGCCCAATTTTGCCTGTCTCGACATGTGGATCCGCGAGGCTGCTGCGTGGTACTTCCCGTGGCGTTATACTGTAGGTCCCGCAAAATTATTTTTCAACACTAGGTTGCTTGCTGCAGCTTCTCTCTTCAAAGTCTAAGTGGTTACATGTAAATTATAACCAAAAAATTGAGAGAATTATAGAAAGCGTTACCTAGTGAAAAAGTAATAGAATAATTACAAATGTAAGAGAAATTTTATTTGACTACAAGTAATAAATTACTTGTCGTTTGCTGCTTACAAATGTTGCTGCGACTGAGGCTAACCACCTTGATGTATGAATAAGGCCTGTCAATCATAATAATGTTTATTTGCGTCATGACGAAGATATGGCATGGTTTTATTTGTAACAGATTACCAACGAGTGACGATTTCAACTCAGCAAAAGTGTGCCCACAAGAATGCTGAACAATCATGTATTTTTCATCGTGCAAGTCTTCATGATGACTATAGCTAAACACGGATGGGACCAGCGGTGTTCGTTAAGTGGCCTCCGTTTCCCGTGCCAACCTTGAAGCGGTAGTTCCTGATCACGAGAAACCCGCGATCAGGAACTACCGCAACTTCATCGAACAGCTGATCGCGCGTAACGTTGTCACGTTGTCGTGACGGACTAAAACCTGGCATTTTCAATATCGTGACCTCGAAATGTTAAATATTTATTGGGCGAACATGTACCCGGCAAAAGAACTGCACTCAAAGTACAACGATAGCGGCGTGTACAGTTGCTGGCCGATCGTCCAAATCTGGTCTGCGATTCAAGCACGTTGGCAATTTACGCATGACTCGTTGAATGTTTAAGTGTAATCGCTAGTGCCCGCGTGCCTTCCAGAAGCTAAAGCAGTAGTCACGCGTCCCGCATAAAATCTAACTACGCAAGGTTTGGGGATGGCATAGACAACAACTGGAATCGCCGATAACATTCGAGAAATATCGGATGAGTGCAGGTTTTCTTTGCGCTGAGCGATACGGTTGAATTTCCATGCGTGTAAAAAGCGGTCAGTGGAAAAAAGATAAACAAGTGATAAACAATATACGTGTGTCAATATTTATACCTACCACCATTGCCCCATTTCTCCTGTGGGCATAGTGGCAGGGTACTTGCAACAATGCTGATGAAACCAGTACTTTTAGTTACCATACTGATTAAAACCTATTTTAGCAGAAATAATACCTTTTTTGTAATGCCGCATCTATGGGCCTAAAGCAGGTATTTTATTATCATTGATGTTTATTTTATATGCTGTTACTGCGTAGTGCCGCTACGAATATTGAAGGATTTAATTATGATGCTCTTGTAGATCAGCAATTCGGCTTCCATTAACATAGGTAAGCTTAAGTGGAACTTCATAGGATTAAAGAAACAGTGCTTAATAGTGTCGACAACAAATTAAAAAAAAAATCGGTATTGTCCGTGATGTCAAAAAAGCTCTCTATACTAATAAACTTGCAATCTGATTTCATAGGGCGCCATAATCTGAAAATCACGCAATTGGTTAAGCATTCGCAGTACCTTCGACATATCTCATATGCCACAATATATTTTTCGCCAATAAAGGATAGAACGCTTCTATCTCTGTTCCTTGCATTTTGATCAAGTTTTCTACGTTTTTCGGGGACGCTGCTCCCTGCCTCGTGGCAACGGACGCGGAGCCTTCCCAGGCCCGCCCTGCCTGAGGTCTGCTATGGCAAGCTCCCCGGGGAATCAACGCGCCTGGTCCAGCACCAGCGAGGTCATCAGCGAGGCTCGCTGCCTTGTGGCTACGGACGCGGAGTCAACTGCGGTGACACCCGGCCAAAGGTCAACCATGGCGAGCTCGTCGAGGAAACGAGGTTCCTGGTCGACCACCAGCGATGACACCAAACTGTACTCGGTCGCCGGCGACGACTCGTCGGATGACAGCTTTGAGTCTGTGATGAGCAGGAAAGCCAAAAGAAGGTTTCTCAAGGTGTCTTCACCAGCGAGGACATTAACAATGAAGTCAAAAATTGAACGCTTGCCGCACTCAGTCCTCTTCATACCCGAGGACTCCTCCATCAGCCTCCGAACGCTTAACAGGCAAGCTCTCTCCATGTTCCTCGAGGGGGTGGCGCCGAATGACATAAGGGAAGTTCGAATAAACACGCGAAAGAATATTCTCGCTGTGGACGTGACAAATTGTAGCGCGTTGGACAAGCTTCGGAAAATAACCGATTTGGGGGGCATCAAAGTCCGACCGCGTGTACCATTGGACGAATCCAGCATGACGGACGTCATTTACGACATTGATTTGGCCATAGCGAACTCGGATCTGCCAATCCTCATCAAACCAGTGACCGAAGGAGTTATCATCACACATGTGCTTCGCCTTGGCAACTCCCGCTGCGTGAAATTGATACTCAAGGGTGATTCCATTCCTTCGCATGTCAAGGTTGGCCACTTCCGACATGCTGTTCGCCCATTCGTGCCCAAGCCACTTCAGTGCCATAACTTCATGAAGATCGGCCATGTCAAGGGCGTCTGTACAAAGAGTACGGTTTGTCCACGCTGCGCTGAGTCGCACACTGTGGACGCTTGCCGCGCAACACATTTAAAGTGCAGTAACTGCGATGGATCCCATGATGCCTCATCCAAAGAGTGCCCGAAAATCCGGAGAGAAATTGCCATGCTTAAACAAATGGTCAGAGACAGCTCATCCCACAGGGAAGCTGCTGAGACTGTACGACGCCGGCGTAATCGTCGACGCAAGCGTACAAGACGTGGTGTTGATCATACGCAGAACGCACCCAACCCACTACCTTCGAGTGCAAGTAAACATACAAGCACGAAGAGGATTGAGACTGACAAATCTAAAGCCGCGGAAGACTGGCCTGCGCTTCCGCGCACACAGCCTGCCAAGGAGCCTCCCCGCCTGATGTCTACTTCCACGCACACTTCGGTGGATGAAGTACCAAGGGCTGACCGACAGATCATACCGATGCTGCGGTCCCTAATGAATGTCATTAAAGAGCTACTGACAAGTATTGCAACCCCAGCCGCTCGAAGTGGCCTGCAAGTACTGGACGCGCTGAGCCCAGTCCTAGCAGCCCTCGAGTAGAACCATGGATGGCAATCACCAATCGTTCCGCCAAGAGGTCAGAGAGGCATCTATTATCCAGTGGAACGCCAGAGGACTTAGATGTCGGATGCCTGATTTTCGTCAGTTTGTAAACTCTAACCGTTTCCCAAACATCGTAATCTGTGAACCGAAATTATCAAACCCAATCCGTCTATCCGGCTACGAATCAATCATGTCCTCAACTTGCAGCAAAAGCAGCAAGGTCGTTGTGTTTATCCGTTGGGAGCTTACCTACGTCGTTCAGCAAGTGCCACCTCATGATGAGAATCAGTATGTTTGCCTGACGGTTAATAAGAAAAAGGTAGCCTTTAAACTTGTGGGTACCTACTTATCCCCTTCAACCCGGTTTGATAGCAAGAGACTAGAAGACATCTTGACAGCAACCCCTGGTCCATGGGTTATCACGGGAGACTTTAACGCCCACCACCCTATCTGGGGAAGCTCTAAAATTAACGCAACTGGCCGACGACTGGCTTCATTCGCATCTGACCATGGACTGTCCCTTCTTAATGATGGGAGCCCTACCTTTTTACGAGGCTCATCATACAGCAGTTGCTTAGACTTGGCTTTTTTGTCACGTCGCTTGGCTACTCGTGTAAAGTGGTTTTTAGACATTGAGGCACATGGGAGTGATCATATCCCCACTTACCTTAAGATCAAGGGTTTGGCCAGCTGCCATTCGCCAAACACAATCCGGCGAATTGACTGGTCTACATTCGAAACCAGCATGGAAGAAGCTTGTCGCAACGGTCTTCCTTCTAGCCTTCAGCAAGCTATCAAGGAGGCAACTCAGAATGCGATGTGCACGCTGAAATGCAATCCAAGGTTCTCAAAATCCGACGTGGAGTTAGAGCGACTCCGTGCGATTCCTCGGCGGGCCGAGCGAAGATACCGACGCACTAAGTCCATCCATGATCTCAGAATAGCCAGACGCACGCAAAAGAAAATCCAGCGCCGAATGGCCAAACTGGAATCTCAACGGTGGGCAAAATTTTGTGAATCCCTAGACCCCCGAAAGTCTCTTTCTCACATATGGAGAACTGTGCGAGGCCTACGTACGTCTCCCGAACAACGCGTGCCATTCAAAGCCTTGGCACTTTTCCAACGCCGAGAAGACATCGAGGTAGCGGAAGATTTCTGCAGAAAGATTGCAGGTAAATCAACCTACACAGGCCCCCTTGGTACGGATAGCATTGAGCCGCATACACGGGACTCACGCATGGACTTGCCTTTCACCACCGAGGAGCTTGATGCGGCTCTTGCTTTGTGTAATCGGTCGTCGTCTCCTGGACCAGATGGCATATCATACCGCATCTTGTGTCACTTGGGTGAGCGAGCGCGAAATGCCTTGCTGGATATATTCAATTAATCCTGGCAGGATGGAAACGTTCCTCAAGAATGGAAGACAAGCCGCCTGGTGCCACTCCTCAAACCTGGCAAGTCACCACTCGAGCTCGCGTCATACCGCTCAATCGCGCTGGCAAGTTGCGTAGGGAAGTTGATGGAACATATGATCCTTGCCAGATGGGAGTGGTACCTGGAACGCTACCAAGTTTATCCAAATGCTATGGCCGGCTTTCGACGTCTCCGCTGCTCCATCGATAACGTCATCGATCTAGTCACTTACGTCCAACATCAAAAGAGATGTAAACGATTATCGGTCGCTATGTTTCTGGACGTAAAAGGAGCTTATGACAATGTTACTCATGATGCCATACTTGATGCTCTGGAATCGGGTGGCCTTGGTGGCCGCGTGTACCGGTGGACCCGCAACTACTTACACATGAGGTCATTCTTTGTGCAGACCGAGTACGGTCCGACGTCTCAACACTACACATACCGTGGTGTTCCTCAAGGTGGCGTTTTGAGTCCCACACTATTCAACCTTGTTCTTGTTGGTCTCGTGGAAAGCATGCCAAATGCTGTCCATAATCAATGTATGCCGATGACATCTGCGTGTGGACGTCAGGTGTAACACGTCCTCAGGTGCGCGCGAGACTTCAAAAATCTGCGACATCAATTTCGGCGTATCTCAGCGAACAAGGCCTCCAGATTTCACCTGAGAAATGTGCGCTGGTCGCGTTTACGCGGAAGTCAATGACGCCTTACGCCATATCCATCAATGGGCAAAACATCTGTTACGCCAGGACGCATAGATTCTTAGGGGTGATCATTGATCGAGACCTCAACTGGAGTCCCCATGTGACCTACCTGAAGAAACGCCTAATGGCCATTTCACACGTTTTCAAATTTCTTGGAGGGAAAACGTGGGGAGCGTCAGTACACGCAATGTTACAACTATACAGGGCACTGTTTCTCGGATATCTGAGATACAGCTTACCTGTACTGAGCAATACCTGCAGAAGCAACATCCGCACAATCGAAAGTGCTCAGGCGCAGGCACTAAGGGTCTGTCTTGGATTGCCACGATGCACATCGACAGCGGAAACAATTGCAATAGCTCAAGATTACCCAGTGACAACTCATATGACATTGGAAGTGCTCAGAGCACACATCAGGCTCATTGCCCGCTCCCCTCTCCATCACCTCGCCTCTCTGCCGAATGACCGACCCAATGCCTCCTTTTGCCAGGCGATATCGGCGTACCGCGACTGCCTCCCTCGAGATTATACGCCTGCCGAGAGACTGCTATCACCTCCTTGGTGTTTGGCTCGTCCACAAGTTCGACTCTCGGTACCAGGGATTCGAACGAAAGCAGGACTCTCGTCCCCAACTCTCAAGCAGCTATCTCTCCTCATGATGCACGAGACATACAAGGACCATTTTCACATTTACACTGATGGCTCGACTACTCCTGACGGATCTACAGGGGCTGTGATCTTCCCCGCGAAAGCTGTGACCCTTCAGTTTCAAACTTCTCACCGGACAACGTCGACTGCGGCGGAGCTTGCTGCACTTCGCTGCGCACTTCACATGATTCACGAAGACTCACCACGAAGATGGAGCATATTTACAGATTCAAAGGCCGCCCTGCATTGTCTGCTATCCGTTCTACGTCGTGGACAACAAGACCAACTTGTGCTGGAAATAAGGCACCTTTGTCACCAACTGTCAGAAAAAGGACATGACATCACTTTTCAGTGGCTCCCAGGCCACTGCGGCATCATGGGCAACGAACAGGCCGATGAAGCTGCGAGGAGGGCTCACGAAAATGCTGTGAAGGAACCCATCCCGCTTTCAAAAGCCGATGCAGTAACAAAGCTTCGCATATTCGCGCGTGATTCCACACGAGCCATGTGGAACACACCTGGTTTCCAACATACTCGACGGCACCGCCTGGACCCATCCTTCCGACTACGCATTCCATCTGGACTTCCTCGAATCGAGACAACTACTCTCTGCGGACTGTGGCTTGGAGTAGCCTTTACGAATGCTTTTGCTTGTCGCATCAGAATGGCCGACAGTGCTGCCTGTGATACTTGCGGCAGCGAGGAAACACTCCAACATATCCTGTGTCATTGTCCCCGCTACAGCTCCCAGAGACAGTCGCTCGTAACGGAGTTGGCACGCCTCGACGACCGGCCGCTTTCTGAGCAGACGATTTTAGAATGCCGACTGATACGGTCTTCACAGCAGAAAGCGACGAGCGCGCTACTGAAGTTCCTCCGGTCAAGCGACCTGCTTGAACGACTGTGACGCTCCTGAGTTCCTTTGTGTGTGTGTGTGCGTGTGTTTTTTTTTCTTTTTTTTATCTCCCTCTCTAGGTGTGTGCATTTTTCTTTATCTTTCTGTCTCCCCTTACCCCTTCCCCAGTGTAGGGTAGCAAACTGGATATTTACCTTCCGGTTAACCTCCCTGCCTTTCGCATCTCACTTATCTCTCTTTCTCTCTCTCTCGCCAATAAAAGAAACAACATGGGGTGTCTTCCAAGGGTGAAATTTAGATCCAGTGTTCGTTTTTTTAATAACATAGATGAATGATAAGTAACCATACCAGTTACTGCAAAGATTTTCTTATATATACCGACGACACTAGTCTGCTTTTCTTTTCTGTTAATCGCCTGCTTGTGCACGAAGACGCAGTGAATTTTTGGTTATGGCAGTGATTATGTTTTATCAGTGAACCGATTCCAAGTAAATGTAAGGAAAGCCAAACATATTTCACTACGACGGGATAGAAGGCTGGACATAGTAATTTTTGTGTTAAGTTTGATAGCAACGTATTCGAGTGGATTGTCGCCTATAAATTTCTAGGTTCTCTCTTTGATGAAGCCGCAGCTGGACAACCCTGTTTCTAAGATTCACTCTAATATGTGTGTCGAAAGGCATGTTGCCTAAATTTATATATCTTTATCCTGCATTGTTGAAACGCCATATGTGGCACGCGATATTTTCCTTTGGCCTTCTGAACGTATATTTGTTCGCAGAAAAAGTACAGGCAAATCAGGAGTTGCCTAAATAGAATGCAATAAATATCTTCCTTGCATTCAAAAGCTTTGACACCGAAATCACATGGTAGTGTTTTTGAAGCATGGTCTTTCAAAACATATCCCGACAATAGGCGCTATATACAAAGGAGATGATATTCAACGCTTGTTTTGAGCAGTTTCGTCTTCTGCATGTGGCATCTTTGCAAGCGCAGAATGAAGAGATTGAGAGGAGCGCGTGTGTCACGTATCAATCCGCACAATAAGGGAAGACTGTAGTTGACGCGCTGTCTCTCTGTTCTGGACGCTTTGTCCGTCCGCCACTACGATGCCCGCCCTTTGGAAAGGCGGCAGCGCAAAAAAGACACGGACGGAGACGGGACGACAAGGTTGAGCGCTGAGCTTCTAACAACATTTATTGTGAATGATTCACAAATATATACGTGAGGCATGTTGCCCTTTCTCTTGAAAAGGCCCTTTGTCTTTACATGGGGTAAAGTGAAAAATATTGACCTGTTTTTCTTGAAACGTACACCCATGAGGTATACGGACCAACGATTGCGCGATAAACTGGTTTTTTTCAATTACCTTCAAACGCAACTTGAAGTTGAGGACTGCAGTCCAAACTTGGCATTGCGAACTTTCCAGTGTATTCACCAATTTTAGTTTATGCATGTTAACTACGAAGAAATTCGTTTTTTTCGGCGACCGTGTGGTTCGTACACTTTTGCTCACGGGTGTACCTCCTATGTATTATGCAACACAATTTTAGACATGACCACTTTAGAGTTCCATTTTGCAGGACGGGCTCTGGTAATAAATAGCTGAGGTATTCATAGTCACTCCCCATCAATACACATCCAAACATGATCAGTATTGCACAACGTGGTAGGTCAATAAATGTATCTAAGACATGCAAGAAAGCGTATTTAGTTTTGTTTTTGGAATTATATTAGGCCACCATGGCCTCCAATTTTACTTGTGTAGTTCTGTTAGTGGTTTATTGTAATTCTTTATTTGTGCATTGAGATATATGTTAGGTTTTTATTATTTTGTGCAGATTTTGCGCAACTGTCACTGTATTGGACCTACACTATGCTTCTTGAAAATCAATCTCTGGCACCTGTGTTACCTGAATATTGACCAATACGTGAATGACAGGGCCTGTGTCAGGCGGGAAACTTTACCTTGCCATCCTTAACATTCACTGTCGCTAAACAATGCTGAATACGTAAAATTAAATAAGCGATAAACAACCCGCTTGCAGCACAATATGTCAGGTGGTTCCTTGAGCAAGCACGAAATGGTACTCCATGTTCTGGACGCTAATAAGGCCACTATTGGAAGCGTAAATGATTTCATTGCAACGTGCAGGCATGAAGTCTCAGAAGGCAAAACCGTTGCAAGGTATTGACAGACTTGATCATTATAATCATAGGTTACGCACAACGAGAGCTCATATAAAGAAGTGACGGCTGTCGAACATTAGTAATGAAGATAGAAAAAATGCTTCATGATGCAGACAGTGATCAATAGGTGAAAAAAGTAGTCGAAAAATAATGAAATTTTGCATGGAATTATTGAACCGGCATATGAAATTTTAGCATTTATGTGTTAGAATGGCTAATCTTTTTGTTCCAAAAGTTTGCACAGATTTCACTTATAACAACCAAATTAAGCTGGGCCCTCTATTCCTAAGTTGAATAATTAGAGCGAAAATTGTCATTTCTAAGTACACTGTAAACACAAATTAGCCCATATGGGCGTTTTAACAGCTGACATGCCCTTTTTCCTCCCAAGCTCAAAACAGTTACTCCCACGAGATGGAGTAAAACAAGCTAGAACCTTTATTTTACCCTCGACCTCATTCAGATGAACATTAAGGGGATGTTGCGGTAGTAAAATGGGGGTTCTCAAAAAATAACTGGCGTTGGGTAGATAGGGAGTGCTGAATACGCCCATATCTAACCCGAGCCAAACAGCTAAAGAACAACTCAGCCGCCAGGTGCCGCCTGCCATGACCAACATGGCTGTCAGCCCGAGCGACAATTTCAGTAGAATTTCTGCACTCAGATTCGAAATATCCCGCGCAATGTGCGTCCGCGTTGTTTTTCTGTTTGGAGTAGCCGCGCTAGCGCTGCAGGCGCTGCAGAGAATGCCGCGCCAAACCCGAAACTACGCCACCGTACCGAAACTTTCGAAACGCCGCGCCGACGGGTCTTCGGAGTGCGCGCGCTCGAAGCGACCAAGCGGCAGCCATTACCACCAGGGTCGGCGCATTGTTCTGCCGTCGTTGGTGTCTCCCGCAGTTTCGAACAGCCAAGACTCCACGGTAAGTGATTTTCAACGACCGGTGCACGTTCTGTGTATGCATATGTGTTCAGAGGCGTTGATACGAGTTATTGAAGGCCTCAGTGCAACAGTTGGCCGTCCCGAACCATTTTGCAAACTGCCTTGCACGATCACCGTGTTTGTGCGAGCTTTGTCGTATTCGAAGCGAGTGCTTAGAGTGGAGCGACAGTAGTTAGAAAACATGATTTTAGATGATGAGGAACTTTGCGATGTCTTCGAGGTCTGTTAATAGGATGGCTGTGAGCGTTCGTGATGTTTCCCCAAGCGCAAGCCACTACCAGAGAAGTTCCGTGCAGTGCGGGGTGAGCTAAGCCGCCAAGCTTCGCCGCCTAACCGCGGCCTTAAAATGTGTCAACTCGTTACTGCGACGCGCGTGTGTGCGGGTTTCGGCGCTTCTTTGTGCACGGTATCTGCTAGCTGCCGCTTACGTGGCACCAATCCCCTCGTACGGTTGTGTGCAGTAGGTCGCTTACTAATCGTGCACTGTGTAGATTTGCCGGTACGCTCCGGGCCGGCGTCTGTCTCTTTGCGCCCACGCCGCTGATTGTGCAGGCAGTGCGCGATTGCTGCGCCTGGCCGCGCAGCTTGGGGAGCCAGCACCCGTCGACTTTGGTCTTTAGATTACCGTTCACATTACCGGATACGCCGTCTTTCTACCCTTCGCGAGCAGAAAACGATGCGGTTGGCTTGACCAAACATTAATTTACGCGACAGCGTTGGCGGTGATAGATCACGGGAACGTAGCGCGGTGGCTGTGTTATTTGCTGATGCAGTGACTACGCCTCCCATGCAAGCGCTATGCAATATTTATATAGTCGGCGATTGTACAATGTTATTATTCGACTGCCCGCTCTGTGCACTGGATGCCTTGACTTGTTTAATGTTTGTTTTGCTGCTGCACCATTGCGTACAGATATTCAGTTTTGATTTCTACATGCCAAATTCATACAATGTCGCCCTTTCAAACTCAGGATCTTATCACACTTGACAGTGTGATCGTACTGTGCACGAGTAATATTAACTCAATTCCTGCTGCTGGTAAAAAACAGAATGGCTGGCTGATCAACCCAAATCTGACAAAAAT
>NC_051160.1:39460665-39575716 GCF_013339745.2 Dermacentor silvarum
GTATGACTTATGTGTGGCGCTATAGAAGGTGGGTTCTTTTTTATTCAGCAGAACCGCACCAGAACATAAAAGAAAGTCTTCTACAGTACGCCCTCTTGCATCGCAGCGCGAGTCGCCCCAAAGCGTATTATGGGCATTCAGGTCACCTGTTATTATGAATGGCTCAGGGAGCTGATTGACAAGCGTATGAAGTTCCGTAAGCGCCAAACGATGTTCGGGTGGTACGTACAGTGAACAGACTGTCACCAACCTGTCAAACAGTATTGCCCTAACAGCTACTGCCTCTAGATTTGTTTGAAGGTAAAGGTGTTGGCAAGCAACTGACCTCTGAGCTATAATGGCCACGCCGCCAGACGCGGTGTGGCCATCATTGCGATCTTTGCGAAATAATGTGTAGTGTGTTGGGAGATTTGTATTAGATGTCTTTAAGTGTGTTTCCTGAACACAGAACAGCCTAGGATTAAATTCTTGTATGATTTCTTTGATGTCGTCTAAGTTGTTTATAATGCCACGGGCATTCCAATGAATAATTTGCACCGCCATTTTGTTGAAAAGAGTGTTCTGTGTTCAGTTGCGTAGTGTCTTATGTAACAGGACCGTCGTTTGGCCCCGTTATGGGTTTTTTGTTGGTTTTAGCGCGCTCGAGAGAGCCACGCCGGTTTTTGGGCACCAATGGCGCCGGTGTTGTGTCCATTGCCTCCTGGGAGGCACTGGATGCCCGCACGTGCGGGCTGCTAGTTCGTCTTTCAGACCTCGCCTGGTGGGGCGTGGTCTTGAGACCCGACGTCCCTGAGGTAGCCGGTCTCTCTGTCTGGGTGGGTGGAGCAGACTTGACTGCAGCCACCGCAGGGGCGGAGGGCGCCACAGCCAACGGTTCGCTATGCGCGAGCCGGGCAGGTGGCGAAGGCCGGTTCGACGCTGCCCCCTGACGCGTCGCCTCGGCATAGGTTGTGCTGTGGAATGGTGAGCACCTTTGACGAGCTTCCTTGAAAGAGATATTCTCACGCACTTTTAGAGTGATAATTTCTTTTTCTTTTTTCCAGTTAGGACAAGATCGGGAGTAAGCTGGATGCTCACCGTCACAGTTTACACAGTGAGGTGTCGCTTCACAGTTATCTGAGGAATGACCTTGGGTTCCACATTTCGCACATGTGAGTTTACCACGGCAGCTTTGCGAGCCGTGGCCAAATCGTTGACATTGGAAACATCTTCTGGGATTAGGTATGTATGGCCTGACAGCTATCTTTGTGTATCCAGTTTCTATGGTTTGTGGCAGATCGCAAGTGGCAAAGGTCAGAATAAGGTGTTTTGTAGGAATTTCTTTATTGTCTCGTCTGATAGTGATACGCTGTACATTGGTTACGTTTTGCTCTTTCCAGCCTTCCAATAGTTCGGTTTCGGACAAGTCGATGAGATCTGCATCAGACACTACACCGCGTGCTGTATTCATTGAACGATGAGGTGAAACGGTGACAGGAATGTCTCCGAATGCCACAAGCTTGTTGAGTTTATTGTGCTGCTCTTTATTGCGGATCTCAAGCAGAAGGTCCCCGCTCGCCATTTTGGTGACTTTATAACCTGTGCCAAGGGCGTCAGTCAAGCCTTTCGCAACAAGAAAAGGGGATACGGTTCTAGCTGGCTTTCCAGTTTTTTCACTGTGCACTACTTGGAACCGGGGGAAGATTTCTTTTGGTTTGAAGAGGTTAAGTAGTTCATCGGTGCGTCCCCTCTTGTGAGAGTGACGATCAAGTAAACGGGGAAATGCAGGTGTTCCCATAATTGTTTGGTATATTTCGGCGGCAATGGCGGCCACCCACCACGGAGCCCAACTAGGGGACGCTGCAGCACTTAACGTGTAAGGCTGCAGGCGCCAGCCGTGCATTGCTGCTATAACCCAATATAACATACCCAAGAGAGGGCACATACACAAGGTTAACCCAAGCCGCCTGTGAAAATTAGGAAGTGACGGAAGAGAAGAGATGATAGGAGAGTAAAAGACAGGAGATAGGAAAGCAAAAGGTTGGAGAGGGGGACAGGAAAAGGCGACCACCGGTTTCCCCCGGGTGGGTCAGTCCGGGGGTGCCGTCTACGTGAAGCAGAGGCCAAAGAGGTGTGTTGCCTCCGCCGAGGGGCCGTAAAGGTCCAAACACCCGACATCGGCTCAACCCCCAGGATCCCCTTTTCCCCGGACACGGCTAAGCCGCGCACGGCTACACGCGGGAGGGTCCAACCCTCGTGTGCTCGGGTACGTGGTGGCGCAACTCACCAAACGCCTGCTTGCGCAGACGCCCCTGCGGGGGTATATATATATAATACAGGCAAAACAGACCACTCAGTATACGGAGCGCCCCATTTTGCCTGGCTCAACATGTGGATCCGCGAGGCTGCTGCGTGGTACTTCCGGTGGCGTTATACTGTAGGTCGCCCAAGATTATTTTTCAACGCTAGGTTGCTTGCTGCAGCTTGTCTCTTCAAAGTCTAACTGGTTACATGTAAATTATTACCAAAAAATGATAGAATTATAGAAAGCGTTACCTAGTGAAAAAGTACTAGAGTAATCACAAATGTAAGAAAAATTTTATTTGATTACAAGTAATAAATTACTTGTCATTTCTTGCGTACAAATGTTACTGCGATTGAGGCTAACCACCTTGATGTATGAATAAGACCTGGGAATCATAATGATATTTATTTGCGTCATGACGAAGATACGGCATGGTTTTATTTGTAACAGATTACCAACGGGTGACCATTCAACTCAGTAAAAGTGTGCCCATACGATGCTGAACAATCATGTATTTTTCATCGTGCAAGTTTTCATGATGACTATAGCCAAACACTGATGGGGCCAGCTGTGCTGGTTAAGTGGCCTTCGTTTCCCGTGCCAACCTTGAAGCGGTAGTTCCTAATCACGAGAAACCCGTGATCAGGAACTAGCGCAACTTCATGGAACAGCTGATCGCCGCGTAACGTTGTCACGTTGTCGTGACGGACTAAAACCTGGCATTTTCAATATCGTGACCTCACAATGTTAAATATTTATTGGGCGAACATGTACCCGGCAAAATAAGTGCACTCAAAGTACAACGATAGCGGCGTGTACAGTTGCTGGCCGATCGTCCAAATCTGCTCTGCGATTCAAGCACGTTGGCAATTTACGCATGACTCGTTGAATGTTTAAGTGTAATCGCTAGTGCCCGCGTGCCTTCCAGAAGCTAAAGCAGTAGTCACGCGTCCCGCATAAAATCTAACTACGCAAGGTTTGGGGATGGCATAGACAACAACTAGAATCGCCGATAACATTCGAGAAATATCGGATGAGTGCAGGTTTTCTTTGCGCTGAGCGATAGGTTTCAATTTCCATGCTTGTAAAAAGCGGTCAGTGTAAAAAAATAAACAAGTGATAAACAATATACGTGTGTCAATATTTATATCTACCACCATTGCCCCATTTCTCCTGTGGGCATAGTGGCAGGGTACTTGCAACAATGCTGATGAAGCCAGTACTTTTAGTTACCATAGTGATTAAAACCTATTTTAGCAGAAATAATACCTTTTTTGTAATGCCGTGCCTATGGGCCTAAAGCAGGTGTAGTGGACAGTGCGCTTGGCATCCGCAGAACAAGAAGAAGAAGAAGAAGCTCGACATCATGGCTGCAACAGCAGCGTTCAGCAACAGCAGCAACAGCAGGTTCAGCAGGTTCATGCGAAAGCTGGTAAACGTGAAGGAAGAAGAAGAATAAGGCTGGCCCTAAACAGACGGAGTCTCGGGCTCGGCTTCTTCGTTTGGATCGGCGTCCCGACGTCCACGCTGAAGTCTCCTGGCAAGCTCACTGCGCGGTGGTTTGGCTGAGTTTTGGGTGGATTTGACCTACTCATCTTAACCATCTCATATTTACAGGACTTACCTAGTGCTTGAAGCAGCGCTGATGTCTAAAAACTCTCCTGGGCAAGGGCCCAGCCCTTGGTCAGCCTCCCTTTCTCCTGATGATTTACCTTTGGAATCTTTCTTCCGCAGCGGTGTTAGCAGCATCCCTGTCGCGCTGGTGCCCTCGAGTGGTGGATTCATCCGGCTGAACAACCCACAGGCTGTCCAGGCCGAGCTCCAAGCCATGACGCGTCACTTCCAAATGATAAGCGATGTCCGACAATTTGGAAGAGGTGGGATAGTTTGTAGGTCATCAGATCCGACCTGTGTTGCAGACCTCCTAAAGAGTAAGATTTTTGCATCTGTGCCGGTGAGTGCGTTCATACCTCCCCATCTAGCATGCACTAAAGGCATTGTCAGGGGCGTAGACTCTCGATTGAGCCCAACTGAGACTCTGGAGAAGTTGTCTGATGCTGGTGTCATAGCCGTATACCGATGCAACCGACTCGTAAACGGGGAAAAAGTTGCCACTGAATCGGTCATAGCTACGTTTGCTGGTATGTCCTGCCCATCTGAACTAAAAGTGTGGCCACTTATTTTTAGAGTGGATCCTCTCCCTTCCCGTCCACTACAGTGTCGGAACTGTTGGCGTTTTGGCCATAGTGCAGGAGGCTGCAAATCAAATGCACGCTGTCGCGTCTGTGGTGAGGATCATTCCCCTAATGAGTGCACAGCTGAAACCGAAACATGCTGCCTGTGTGGAGGAAACCATGCGGCTGACTATGCAAACTGCTCGGCAAAAGCTAATGAAGTGCAGGTCCTCGAGGTAATTGACAGGCGAAGATGTTCGCGGCAAGAGGCTATTGCAGTCGTCAAGGACAGAGCTTTTGGATACGCTGGCGTCACTGCGAGGCAGTCGACTTTAAATGAAGACAACTTGTCTAAACTCATTGAGTCAGCAGTGGAAAAAGCGATGAAAAAGGCTATGCAACATATTGTTGAAACTGTTACAGAATGCATTTCCCAAGTGTTTACCGCTCAGATGACACAGCTGTTGCAAACAGCCGCAACACCAATCACCAAATCGCTTGCTTGTGCTGCAGAACAGGTAGCCAATTCAGTCCTAGCGCCGAATACCAGATCGGACCCAACGTTTGTTGGATCCGATCCTTGTTCTTCGCGTCAGACAGACTCACAGGATGACATGGAAACAGGTCATGATACCAGGCCGCATAAGCGAACTGGTTCTCCAGTAACAGCGTCTTGTCCCTATTCCAAAAACAAAAAGGGTAATCCTATTTCTCATTCTGGCATCCAAGAAAGTACATTGCGACGGTAGTCGCTGAAGTAATTATATCAATTAGATCATCACCATAGCTTCTTTAAAAGTGCTACAGTGGAACTGTCGTTCCTTGATTTCTGCTTCAATAGACTTAAATTGCTTAACTACACATCTTAACCCTGACGTAATAATTTTACAAGAAACCTGGCTTACTCCAGAGAAAAATTTTAATTTTAAAGATTTTCGACTTTTTCGATTAGATCGCCTTTCACTAGGAGGTGGTTTAATGATTTTGTTGTCATCTAAATTCTGTCATACGGCTAAAATAGCTTTCAAGTTAATGTCTCCGGAATGTGAAATTTTGGCAGTACACCTTAGCATACCAGGCTACCGTACTTTTTCGATTATAAATGCTTATTTCCCTACGGGCGTACACAGTACATATCAATTGGATAGTGCGCTTGCTAGCTGCAAAAATCAAGTCATCCTTACTGGTGACTTCAACTCGCATCACGTATCATGGGGTTACAGAACAGATGCATGTGGAACGCGTCTATGGGACTGGACCATAGATAAAAATCTTTCATGCCTAAATATGAGACGACCCACATTTGTCCGTGGCCAATCTCGCTCAGTGTTAGATTTGACGTTTTCTAGCACAAGTATTGCCGTGACATCTTGGACTACGATTGATTTCTCTACAAACAGTGATCATCTCCCAGTATACTTCGAAATTGCATGCCCATTAACATCAGTTGAGCGACAAGACAGAATATTTGTTAATGGCAAAAAATTTAAAGACTGCTTACACTCTTCCATTGCGTCATTGACTAATACTAATGACGAAGACATTGGCTTGAAAATTTGTTCAGCGTTACAGATGTCCCGACAAAGGTCTGAATTCGTAATTCAGACAGCTAAACGTACATCATCTAGTCCCTGGTGGAACAATGAGTGCTCACGAGTTTATCGCAGAAGAAAAGCTGCTTGGAAAAAACTTCTACATAATCAGAGCCCACAAAATTGGAAAGATTATCAATTTATTTCGGCAACCTTCAAACGCACTGTCAAACACGCAAAAGATGAGTACGATAAAAAACATTTTGATTATCTATCTGAATCCAAAAACAAACGTGCTTTATTTTATTTCCTTCGATCTAGAAACAGACTCCCACTGAGCGTTAATGTAGACTCAATTGTCTATACCGCACAGGAAATGCAGGAGTCCTTAGACCTATTGGCTAAAGGATTGGAGAGCCGGTTCACAACGCGTCTTCAAAATTCTGTTCTTACTCCTACATTCTCGGACTACAAAGAGATATCCTATTCGGAACTAGCACAGGTCATGTTACGGTTACCAACTACAGCGCCTGGCCCGGATGGAATAACAAATGCAATGTTAAAAATTTTCTTCCAAGAAGCCCCACGTGAGCTTCTGAGGTTGCTAAATTACTCTATTAGCAATGCATGGATTCCACATGAATGGAAGATCGCCAAAATTATTCCGTTACTTAAAAAGCAAGGGGCAGGGTATACTATCGACAACATCAGACCAATTGCGTTGACATCAAACATAGCAAAACTTATTGAAAGAGTGCTTCACGGGCATATAATGAAGTTTATTGATGAAAATCAATTGTTGAGTCCTTGTCAAATTGGATTTAGATCTGGCTATTCAATATGGCACGCGCATGTAGACCTTGAAAGTCGCATTAACATCGCCAGACAGAAAAAACAATATGCGGCGTTAGTTACTTTAGATATATGTAAAGCCTATGACAGCATTGAACATGCAATTTTAACAAATCGGTTACAGGGCCATGGCTTTCCAGGATATATTGTAGCATGGGTGCATGAATTTTTGAAAGACAGGGAATTCTTTTGTTTTCGAAGCGGCTATTCATCTGGTAAACACAAGCAAACAAGAGGTGTGCCTCAGGGATCGGTACTTTCACCAATATTATTTAATATTTTACTGAGCGGAATCCCCGTTCACCCAGGTGTCAGTACCTACGTTTATGCTGACGACATCGCCTTTTTTGGTATGGCTAGTGACCTATACTCCCTTTACGAAATTTTGCAGTCCTATCTAAAGAAACTGGAAGGCTGGCTGGATAGCTTACACTTAAACCTGAATGCTAATAAGTGTGCTATCCTTGTTTTTCCCGTTAAAGACCCAGTATACATATCGCTTAACTATCATCTCGAAGATATCCCACAAGTTCAGTCACTGAAGTACCTTGGAGTTATCTATAACAGAAATCTTAACTGGCGGCCGCATATTGAATATATTGCAACAAAAGGAGCTCGTACAATGGGCATCTTGCGCAAGTTAAGCAATCGAAGAACAGGTATGCGAAGAAAATCCCTTTTGATGGTATATAAAATGTACGTTCGTCCAGTATTAGAATTTGGCTGTGTTTTATTCTCAGGTGTTCCGTCATACAAGCTTCGACCGCTAGTTTTATTAGAGCGAGAGGCGCTACGTCTGTGCTTAGGCCTTCCAAAATACGTTGCAAATGCCGTATTATATCTGGAAGCGAGAATCCCACCTATTATATGCCGATTTCACCTTCTGACCGTTCAGACTTTCTTACGACTGTATGAATCACCATTAAGCCGTCCTCAAATAATTTTCATCTCCGATCCACAATTATTTTTTCCCGTTCATTGGCCCAGGTTTCATACACCACAGATTATATTTGTGCAAAAATTACTTGAACCACTAAATGTGCAAATTCGCGATGTGCTTCCTAACAATACTCATTCAAATTACCTGGATATCAGGTTCGACGATATTTTCCCAAACCACGCAAAACTACTACCTTACAGCATCTTAAACGCCATGTTACAAGACCACCTAAGCTCCCTAGGAACAAATATTATCATTGCAACAGATGCATCACAGAGCGAGGATAAGACTGGCATTGGGATATTTTGTCCTGCACTCGACTGGTCTTTTTCTTTAAGATTGCCCGATTTTGTGCCTATTTTTCTGGCCGAGTTTTTAGCAGTAATCCTAGCTTTACGTAAATTAGACCAAACGACTACAACAGCTGCTATCCTTACTGACTCCCTTTCTGTTTGCTCTTCCCTTACCGCCTCTAATGATTCACCTATGCTAAAACTATTTTACTTGCTAGTTCCTGCCCATGTGCAATGTGTTCATTTGATTTGGGTACCTGGTCATAAAGGGTTGTTTTTATTGCGATAGCAATTATATGGACACTCAAAAGCAGATTTCTGCCGTCGGCGTCGCCGTCGCCGTCGCCGTCGCCGTGAGGTTCCGTATGACGTCAATGGAGATGAAATCGTGGCCGCGCGCCGCCGAACGCTGTATGTGCGAGTGAAAGGGCGCGAGGGACGCGCTCTTTCACGGGGAGTGAACGCACGGCGGAGAACAAACGCGCGTTCTGCGCCGTGCTTCCTTAAGGGCTGCAGAAGTAGGCGTCTCTTTCCTCCTTTACAATCACCATATATGTAGAGCAAACGCGCCTTCTTCCGATGCGCGAGAGGCCGTGGGGGAGGGGGGGAAGGGGGAGGGAAGGGAGGCGACGTTTAGCTGCGGCACCAAGTGCCTATTTATATCAGAGGCTCCGGCAACAGTCACCAACGCCGCACGCATTTTGAGCGAACGCGGGCAAAATGCCGACGGCGTCGACAACAGTTCGGCGCGTTGCCGGTGCTGCTGCATGTCCAAGTTTATACAGCTGATAAAGCTAATATCATTACTCCGTATATCTCTCTACAAATTTGCTATCGCAATTGATGCTTCACCTTTCAGGTGAAACTGCGACAACTTTTTTAATGAAACTGCCGATTCACTGGCAAAGACCTCTCTTTCCGGCCCTGTTCTTCCCATTCTACCAGTGACTGCACACATCACGGCGGCTAGATTTCGGATGCGATCAATTAGAAAAGCCTTATCAAACCCAGTTCTGACTGCTTCTCCAGATTATAAGCACCTGATATTTCCCTGGCGTAGCGAATCCTGTAACACAAAGATGCTTGAGGTCTCTCTCACCAAATTACGTTGCCGTATACCCTCCCTAAATTTCTACTTACATAGGTCGGGTTTGGTTCCCTCCCCCCTCTGCCCGTTTTGTAATGAGGAAGAGACGATACACCACTTTCTTCTATCTTGTCGCCGCTTTACTGCGGCAAGAAAACGATTGTTGGAAATACCTTTTCGAAGGCTTGGCCTGGACTTAACAGAACCTAATATTCTTTCGTTCGGGGCGTCCACTTTGGGATTCAGCCACAGGGATGCTTGCTTCGCCGTCCAAACGTTCCTTACAGACTCCAAACGAATACCCTGCTAAATTCTATCCTTTTCTTTTTTTGTACTTTCAAATTACTGATTACTCATTCGATATGACTTTCTTGATTTACTTTAACATATAACTCTACGCTGTTGAATACTAATTTCATAGATATTCGGAAATGTATCCTCAATATTAATTTGGAATAATCCACCCATTTCTTGGCCAATCCCCCTCCGTGGGTAGGAGCCACAGGCGTGATAGGCTTCAACATCAACAGCAGCGTACCGGATTGACCGGTAACCAGTTACCGAGATTGATGTAACCAGTTAGACCGAGGCCGGATTGCGCGGTCACCATCATCAGCGAGGTGGCCGTTCAGCGAGGGCCGTTCTGGTGATTCTGTGGCGATTCTGTGGTTCCGGCCACCGTTCTACCTCTTGTCTCGTATCCGAAAGGGGATTGGCCACATTTTAACTGCTCGTAGGGCTTTGTTTCTTCTATAGGTTTTTTTTTCTTTTCCAGGGACCGTGAATGCCGGTCTCCGGTCCCGGCCAGGGCTCGCCCTGGTCGGCTAGCCGTCCCACTGAGTCGGTGCCCCTGGAGTGTTTTCTTCGGAACGGAGTCAGTACCTTGCCCGTGGTGCTCGTTCCCACGGATGGTGGTTTCATTCGGCTAACCGAATCAGAAAGGTTCCAGGAGGAGCTGCGCGGTATTACCGAGCACTTCGTTGACATCTCGGAGGTGAGGCGTTTTGGCAAGACAGGCATTCTATGTAAGTCTTCTAATGTTCAGTGCCTTAATGATTTGCTTAACTGCACGAGATTCACTAGCATCGCGGTTCGTGCTTTCGTCCCTCCTCATCTCGCATGCGTGAAAGGCATTGTTCGCGGGGTTCCTACCGATATTACTCCTGAGGCCCTTTTGAAGATGCTCTCTCCGGCTGGTGTTGTTTCTGTTTACAGATGCAATAGGTCGGTGGGTGATAACCGAGTCCCAACTGAGAGCGTCATCGTCTCGTTCGCCGGTTTAACGCGCCCGTCTGAAGTGAAGGCTTGGCCGTATTTGTTCCGCGTGGAGACATTGTCACCTAGGCCATTGCAGTGCCGAAACTGCTGGAGATTTGGCCACAGTGCTAATGCATGTCGATCTTCAGTGAGATGCTGTAATTGCGGCGGCTCTCACTCTACATCAGCCTGCGACGAAGATGCACCTAGGTGTTGCTTGTGCGATGGATCTCATAGTGCTACAGATAGTAACTGCCCTGCACGAGGCCATGAGATTCAGGTGCTTGAGATCGCGGAGAAACGTCATTGTTCCCGTGCGGAAGCAATATCAGCAATAAAGGAGCGCGATGTTGGTTACGCGGCAGCTGCTTCCCGTCAGTCAACATCTCTAGAAGCCACAGTTTCGGCCGCTGTAGCCGCAGCCATTGACAAGGCAATGCCAGTAGTTATGGAGCGGCTGTTTAATACTTTTGCCGAAGGTATAACTGAGATGCTAACTGCCAAATTTAATAGCCTCCTCCAATCGCACTCTGCTGCTACTGACCCCACCCCATGTAGTACTCCCGCGCGCCATTCATATGAATCGAACTTTGAAAATCAGGCAGAGGTTGAGTCCGATACCTCAGTTTGTTCTCCGGTCTCAGCAACTGCGGGACCTAGCCACTCATTTGGACACATGAGGCTTGGGACCATCAGCAATAGACGCAAGGGTTCCCCACTTTCTCCCACGGATACTCCTAAATCTAAGCCTAAAAAAGGAAAGAACAATGATCACCTCGAGCAGGATGCGTTGCGTTCTGCCGTGGAGTCATCCATTCTAGGATCGTCATAGCATCAGTAAAGGTTCTCCAATGGAATTGCCGCTCTATATCCTCAGGTTACGTTGACCTTCTTTATTTAGTACACGAAATAATACCAGATGTTATTTTACTTCAGGAATCTTGGCTTTCGTCACATCAAAGATTTACTATTAATAATTTTCGAACATTTCGTTTAGATCGTCCAGGTAGGGGCGGTGGGCTGCTAATACTAGTTTCATCAAAAATGTATCATAAGGTAACTGTAACTTTTGAACATGTGTGCTCAGAGTGCGAAATTTTAGAATTAGATTTTTTGCTGCCAGGTTGTTCTGTGTTTACAGTGGTTAATACGTACTTCCCGAACGGAGTCAAGAACACTGATCACCTGGAGTCACTGTTCCGAAACTGTTCAAATGCAACGCTCCTGGCAGGAGATTTTAATTCGCATCATACTTCTTGGGGAATTAAAACGGATGGTTGTGGAAAGAGGTTGTGGAATTGGGTGCATGACAACAATTTTCAATGTCACAATTCAGGAAAAATTACCTTTCTACGTGGGCGATTCTCTTCTGCATTAGATCTGACTTTCTCCTCTGCTAACATGTCTATTTCATCTTGGGACACCTTTGACAATGGAACAAGTAGCGATCACTTACCCATCACTTTTGAAATTATGATTTCACGTCAGGCTCCTATTATACGACAAAGACGACTCATTAATTATACAACTTATAAATCAACTATAAGTGCAGGCTTATCAGCCTTGAGTGCTTATGATGAACAACGGAGGGCTGACTCTGTCGTTTCGCTTTTAAACTCTTCTATTCAGCCTGCTGAGTTTACGGTTATGTCTTGCAGCTCGCCGTCGAAGTCATCATGGTGGAACGATGCTTGCACACGGGATTATAGGCGAAGAAAAGCAGCGTGGAAAAGTCTCCAACATAATCATTCACCGAAAAATTGGATGGACTATAAATTCTATGCAGCTCTATTTAAACGAACTGTGGCGAAAGCTAAAGATGAACAAAAAATGCAATACATACGTCTTTGTCAAAACGAGAAAGAAGATCGGCACTTTTTAGGTTCTTACGCGACAAAAAAGATGTTCAACAGTCCGTATGGTCATTTTCTGCTGTTCTATCCCCCAAAGAAGCGGCGGATTCACTAAATAATATCGCGAAAGGGCTTGAAGCACGCTTTTCTTCGCTGTGTCCCAGACCGAGGAGGTTCAAAATTTCTACATCAGAGTTTGTAGAAGTTACCATGACAGAATTATCCGATGTCATCTTATCTGCACATCAATCGGCTCCTGGACCGGACCGTATCACCATTACTATGATTAAATTATTGTTTGACTCTTTCCCAGCTGAGCTCTTAAATATAGTTAACCGTTCACTACAATATACATGGATTCCGACCTCTTGGAAAATTGCAAAAATTGTGCTTTTGCTTAAAAAAGAAAACCTCGGATATATCTTGGACAACATTCGGCCAATTTCACTTACATCGAATCTAGTCAAAATTGTAGAAAAAGTAATTCATGTCCGGCTCCTTGAATTTACTTCTTCTCGTGGTATTCTGTGCTCGAGACAAATAGGATTTAGGCCTCATTGTTCCATTTGGTCAGCTCACGTTGATTTAGAAAGATGCATTCGACTCGCAGGACAATCAGGAGATATATCGGCATTGGTAACTTTAGATATTGCAAAAGCATATGACAGTGTCGAACATGCAATTTTAATTTCTCGATTAGTTAGCTGTTCTGTTCCAGACTATTTAGTAGCCTGGATACAAGAGTTCCTTTTCGATAGAGAATTTTTTTGTTTCAAGGATGGGGTGACATCGGATACGAGTAAACAGACGAGAGGCGTACCACAGGGATCAGTTCTTTCGCCACTTTTGTTCAATATTTTGTTATCTTCTGTGCCAATTCATCAGGATGTACAACTCTATCTCTATGCTGATGACATTGCATTTTTCTCATCAGCAAGGGATATTAATACGTTATACCAAATTTTGCAATCTTATTTGTCTGAACTCGAGTCCTGGCTGGACGGCCTGTCTTTTTCGCTTAACGTAAAGAAATGCGCTCTACTGGTGTTTCCATTGTCAAATCATGTCTCTATTTCTCTTCATTATCGTAATCAGCCGATTCCGCAAGTTCCAACTTTGAAGTACTTAGGGATAACTTATGATGGTAAGCTAAACTGGCAGCAGCAAATAGAAGCAAATGCTAATAAAGGAGAACGTGCAATGGCATTGTCGCGCCGGTTCAGCACTAAAAATTCAGGAATGCGTAGAACTACGTTGCTGATGATTTATAAGCTTTACGTCCGCCCCATCCTAGAATTTGGTTGTGTTCTTTTTTCAGGATGTGCAGCATACAAACTAAGACCTTTAATTCTACTGGAAAGGCAAGCGCTGCGTCTTTGCCTCGGGCTGCCAAGTTTTGTGGCTAATAATGTTCTTTATCTGGAGTCTGGAATTATTCCGCTTGATTCCAGATTTAAGCAACTTACTGTCCTGACTTTCCTGAAGCTTTATGATACACCCCTTTCCAATTTGCAACCCGTTTTCATCAATTCACCAGAATCATTTTTCAGAACAGGATGGCGGCGTTACCGACAGCCACAAGTTATTTTTGTTCAATCGCTGTTATCTAAACTTCAAGTTAGCCTACCGCGCCTGATTTCTCCAAAATCTAATTCATTCAAGATAAAACTAACTTTTGATGATATTTTTCCAAAATACGCAAAACTTCTTCCTGCGCGCATACTTGAAGGTCTCCTTCAAGACCATCTTAGTCAATTTCCGTCTCATTTGGTTATTTCTACGGACGCATCACAAAATTTAGAGAAGGCTGGTGTTGGCATCTTTTCGAATCAACTCAACTGGTCTTTTGCTCTCCGTCTCGCTGATTACACTCCAATATTTCTTGCAGAATTTCTGGCAGTTATTCTTGCCATCCGAAAATTGGGTCCACAGAATTCTAAGGTAATAGTTGTTACAGATTCGCTTTCGGTCTGTACACATTTAACTTCCAATAATCAGTCACACCTACTGAGTATATTTTCGACTCTTGCCCCAGAAAATTTATCCGAAGTCCGCTTTGTCTGGGTCCCCGGACATAGTGGAATCTTTTTAAATGAATCATCTGACTCGCTCGCTTCGACATCACTAAATGGTCCGGTCATAAATATTCTTCCTGATTTCTCTTTTATAACAGGAGCTAGATTTAAACGCCTTTTATTGCTGAGTTGCCATGACTCGTCCATACTTTCTTCAGACGATTTTCAACACGAGCAAGTGCCTTTCACGCCAATGTGAGGTGACGCTGTCAACTTTCCGCTGCAGAGTTCTCCGCCTAAATTTTTATCTTCATAGATCCGGTTTATCAATCACTGAACTCTGCTCGTTTTGTAATCAACCGGAGACTATTGACCATTTCTTTCTTTCTTGCCACCGCTTCTCCTCCCTCCGTAGAATGTTTCTGTTATTTCCAAGCAGTAATCTGGGTTTGGCACTTACAACGCCAAACATTTTGTCTTTTGGGGCCTGTCAATTAGGCACAAGTCAGGGCTCTATGATCACTGCTGTTCACAAATTTATTGAAGCATCCGGAAGGTTACGCTGCTAGGGCACCGACCGTGGGACATGTTATTTTATGTTTATTTTTGTAGTTAGTTTTCTCTTACTTTTATTTAGTTTATTTATGTATAGGACATCTTAAAATCTGTGTTAAGGAGTTACCAAAATCTTAATTTTGATTATTCACATTTACCATTTTGTTCGTTGTTAGGTGCATGTTTTATTTTATCCAGTGTGGCCAATCCCCCTCGTGGGTACGAGCCATGTTTTAAGGCAACAACAACAACAACAGCAGCAGCGTAGTTGCCCCGCCGAATAAATGGTTACTTGTTCCGAGTCTTCTGTTCCCGCAAGTTGGTGACCCGGACGTGATCCCGCATCGCAACTATTCGTCTGCCGCTTCTCTTCGACGCCATGGAATCGAACTCCCAAGACAATGCCACACCTTCCATCGCTACAATCAAGCTTCCCGAGTTCTGGCCCGCAGATAGTGAGCTGTGGTTTCTCCATATCGAAGCGCAGTTCCGCCGTCACCGCATCGCATCGCAGACGGCCAAGTACGACTATGTCGTGAGTGCGCTCAGCCCGACCACCACAGCTTTGATCCGCGACGTTTTGCTCACTTCCCCAACCGACAACCCCTACGACATCCTCAAACGGGAGTTACTTCGACGCACGACCGACTCCGAGTCACGTCGAATTCAACAGCTTCTATCATCGGAGGAACTTGGCGACCGAAAGCCGACCGAACTGCTTCGTCACATGACCCTGCTACTCGGAGGCAATTCATCTTCAACGGACTAAAAAATTGTCCGCCAGCTCTTCCTTCAGCGTCTACCGAATCCGGTACGGATGATTTTATGTGCCTCCCCTGCGGCAACCTCCATTGAAGACTTAGCAACAATGGCAGACCGGATCATGGATACTTCCCATCCTTTCGTATCTGCCATCGACCGTTGTCAGGCGCCTGTCTCGAGTCCGTTACAGTTAGAGCAGCGCTTTGACCAACTCAGCTCCTCAAACGCACAGCTTGCCTCGCAAGTGCATCAACTAACTACTGAGCTAGCTACTTTGCGTTTCTCTGTGGGTAGATACCGGTCCACGTCATCGCACGCCCAACCAAAGCAACTCCCGCTATTCCACTGCCGCTATTTGTTGGTACCACGCCCGATACGCCACACGTGCACGTCAGTGCCGTCCACCGTGTAACTTTTCGGGAAACGGTCGGGCCAGTCACGGATGACGGCAAGTGCTACCGGCCCTACGTCAAGCCGCCTTTTCTATGTCACCGACCACGTAACCAAAGTTCGCTACCTTGTAGACACTGGCGCAGAAATTAGTGTGCTTCCGCCTACCCTTCACGACCGAAGACATCGCCACGACACGTCCTTTCTCACTGCGGTCAACGGTTCTAATATTAGAACGTACGGCCAGAAATCAGTGAATCTTCATCTCGGACTGCAGCGTCCCTTTCGATGGCTATTCACCGTCGCCGATGTCCGCGGCCCCATCATCGGTGCCGATTTTTTGTGGAAGTTCAACTTGGTTGTCGATCTACGCCTATGCCGCCTGCTGGACTCCACGACAAACCTGTCGGTACAAGGCATCACCACAACTGCACCGCCCTTCTTGCGTCTCCTACAAGCACACACCCAGGTATCGACACCCTGGTCCACCATCCTACAAGAACTTCCAGAGTTATTTCTGTTCCCACACAGGTATTTTATTATCATTGATGTTTATTTGATATGCTGTTACTGCGTAGTGCCGCTACGAATACTGAAGGATTTAATTATGATGCTCTTGTAGATCAGCAATTCGGCTTCCATTAACATAGGTAAGCTTAAGTGGAACTTCATAGGATTAAAGAAACAGTGCTGAATAGTGTCGACAACAAATTTTATAAAATCGGTATTGTCCGTGATGTCAAAAAAGCTCTCTATACTAATAAACTTGCAATCTGATTTCATAGGGCGCCGTAATATGAAAATCACGGTATTGGTTAAGCATTCGCAGTACCTTCGACATATCCCATATGCCACAATATATTTTTCGCCAATAAAACAAATAACATGGGGTGTCTTCAAAGGGTGAAATTTAGATCTATTGTTCGTTTTTTTAATCACATAGATGAATGATAAGTAACCATACCAGTTACTGCAAAGATTTTCTTATATATACCGACGACACTAGTCTGCTTTTCTTTTCTGTTAATCGCCTGCGTGTGCACGAAGACGCAGTGAATAGTTGGTTATGGCAGTGATTATTTTTTATCAGTGAACCAATTCCAAGTAAATGTAAGGAAAGCCAAACATGTTTCATTACGACTAGATAGAAGGCTGGACATAGTAATTTTTTGTGTTAAGTTTGATAGCAACGTATTCTAGTGGATTGTCGCGTATAAATTTCTTGGTTCTCTCTTTGATGAAGCCTCAGCTGGACAACCGTGTTTTTAAGATTCACTCTAATATGTGTGTCGAAAGGCATGTTGCCCAAATTTAGATATCTTTATCCTGCATTGTTGAAACGCCACATGTGGCACGCGATATTTTTCTTTGGCCTTCTGAACGTATATTTGTTCGCAGAAAAAAGTACAGGCAAATCAGGAGTTGCCTAAATAGAATGCAATAAATATCTTCTTTGCATTCAAAAACTTTGACACCGAAATCACATGGTAGTGTTTTTGAAGCATGGTCTTTCAAAACATATCCCGACAGTAGGCGCTATATACAATGGAGATGATATTCAACGCTTGTTTTGAGCAGTTTCGTCTTCTGCATGTGGCATCTTTGCAAGCGCAGAATGAAGAGATTGAGAGGAGCGCGTGTGTCACGCATCAATCCGCACGATCAGGGAAGACTTTAGTTGACGCGCTGTCTCTCTGTTCTGGAGGCTTTGTCCGTCCGCCACTACGATGCCCGCCCTTTGGAAAGGCGGCAGCGCAAAAGAGACACGGACGGAGACGGGACGACAAGGTTGAGCGCTGAGCTTCCAACAACATTTATTGTGAATGATTCACAAATATATACGTGAGGCATGTTGCCCTTTCTCTTGAAAAGGCACTTTGTCTTTACATGGAGTAAAGTGAAAAATATTGACCTGTTTTTCTTGAAACGTACACCGGTGAGGTATACGGACCAACGATTGCACGATAAAGCTGATTTTTTTCAATTACCTTCGAACGCAACTTGAAGTTGAGGACTGCAGTCCAAACTTGGCATTGCGAACTTTCCAGTGTATTCACCAATTTTAGTTTATGCATGTTAACTACGAAGAAATTCGTTTTTTTCGGCGACCGTGTGGTTCGTACACTTTTGCTCACGGGTGTACCTCCTATGTATTATGCAACACAATTTTAGACATGACCACTTTAGAGTTCCATTTTGCAGGACGGGCTCTGGTAATAAATAGCTGAGGTATTCATAGTCAATCCCCATCAATACACATCCAAACATGATCAGTATTGCACAACGTGGTAGGTCAATAGATGTATCTAAGACATGCAAGAAAGCGTATTTAGTTTTGTTTTTGGAATGATATTAGGCCACCATGGCCTCCAATTTTACTTGTGTAGTTCTGTTAGTGGTTTATTGTAATTATTTATTTGTGCATTGAGAGATATGTTAGGTTTTTATTATTATGTGCAGATTTTGCGCAACTGTCACTGTATTGGACCTACACTATGCTTCTTGAAAATCAATCTCTGGCACCTGTGTTACCTGAATATTGAACAATACGTGAATGACAGGGCCTGTGTCAGGCGGGAAACTTTACCTTGCCATCCTTAACATTCACTGTCGCTAAACAATGCTGAATACGTAAAATTAAATAAGCGATAAACAACCCGCTTGCAGCACAATATGGCAGATGGTTCCTTCAGCAAGCACGAAATGGTACTCCATGTTCTGGACGCTAATAAGGCCACTATTGGAAGCGTAAATGATTTCATTGCAACGTGCAGGCATGAAGTCTCACAAGGCAAAACCGTTGCAAGGTATTGACAGACTTGATCATTAGAATCATAGATTACGCACAACGAGAGCTCATATAAAGAAGTGACGGCTGTCGAACATTAGTAATGAAGATAGAAAAAATGCTTCATGATGCAGACAGTGATCAATAGGTGAAAAAAGTAGTCGAAAAATAATGAAATTTTGCATGGAATTATTGAACCGGCATATGAAATTTTAGCATTTATGTGTGAGAATGGCTAATCTTTTTGTTCCAAAAGTTTGCACAGATTTCACTTATAACAACCAAATTAAGCTGGGCCCTCTATTCCTAAGTTGAATAATTAGAGCGAAAACTGTCATTTCTAAGTAGGGTTGCAAAGAAAAATCTCAAGTGTAGACAACGTACGACTAAGAAAAAAACGAAGCACAACTTTTTGGAAGGTATCAATGGGAACTTAAAAACAACTAATATGTCCGGAATGTAATATGAACGATGAGAACGAAAAATCTACCTAAATTGATCCACAAGCATGTATGAGTCAATTAAACATGTTACGCGTGCAATAAGGTTGCGGCTGATGAGGTTTTCATTTCTAACAGTACAAAAATTTATTTCCAAGCAGTATTTCACCGATAAAGCACGGTTACCAAAGGAGGTGCACCGTGAATCAGGTACACACAGTAATTGTTTGTGACACGATAACCTGATGCCATAGTGCTCACAAAAATTGCTTTGACGAGGTGTAATTGAAAGTAAATGGTGCCTACACAGTTGAAAGTACACAGGCAAAGTCGTAAACTCATGCTAGATCATGTGACACTGCTCTTCAGGATGGGCTCATAAGTGTACGTAGTGCTGAGCCATCTGGAGATGAGACCATGTTTTGCAGGTTTCTAGAAAGCCAGTTGATACTAATAGGTGTAGTTTGTACACCACCGGTTCAGGGTGTGGAAAAGGTGGAAACAGAAAATAATATATAGCTTTTATTACGGCATAAACCACTAAATTTATTATTTCCCATGCCGTATTTGCAGGATTAGTTGTTGAGATCGCACGCGCTGCGCACCGACAAGATGACAAGGTCGGGCATATGACAACCTGTGCGAGGGTGCAGATGACCTCCAGAGCCCCACTAATTGCCGGAATGTCTCGATATCTCACTCACAAGTGACACGGAAATCTGAGCACATAATTACTGCTTCGCGATATAAATACAACCGCAAATAAAGCCGACAGAAGAAACAAAATATTGCAGGCATGTGTTCCTTCTCTCCACCGTTGCTGTCCGTTTCCACTGATTTGCTATCACTATGCCTACCATTCACCACGTACTGTAAGATGATATATACGAAAAATAATGTTATCAGACATTGTTCAGAATAAACTTGTGTACGCTGTTTCTTTCTGTGCTATCAGGAAACCACACAACACTAACACCTAATCATCAATAACCATGAGAAGTGCACAAGTTGCTATGATAATAACAATGAAGCTTTTGCATATGACGAAAAGGGATGTCATTGTGGCTACATTAAGCTGAGCTTGAACATTTTTAATTAGGTGGTATCACTAAAATTTTAATTAGAAGCGCTGTCACAGATACTTACTAGATTTTTTATCTGTCTTCAACGATGAGGGCGGCTCCTGCGTATTTTCCGTGTTTTTGTTGCCTAAGAAAGTACAAAAGCCAGCATTTTTTTTAATCATTTGCATTTCCGAATGTATAGCAAGATTTACAGGACGAAAACATATTTACTGCTCCGTGTCTTTCGTGTTCTTGACACTATGTACATTTGCTTCTCTAAAGCTCTCATTGTCATAGCAGAAGCGTTGCCAATGGCAGAGAACTAATATGTGTACAGGTGTCAGCAGTCAATAAATTGTTGTAGATATGACAACACATCGTTATTTTGCTTCTAAACGGCGTAAAACTAAAACAGGTTAATTAACTTTTCGTCATTTTCAGCGAATTTTTTAAATCAAGCCGGCATATTCTTGTAATAGTTGCGTTTTAATTGGAGGCATGTATCGATTCTTGTTCAAATGAAAGTATTGGAAAAAATGTAAATTTGCAAATATAAAACATATCTGAAGTTCTACTCAAAGAACATAAATTGATTACTATTATTGATTGTGAGGAAGCTCTCCTTAAATTACAAGCTCTCGCAAAATTGAGTTTCGGTGCACGTTCGTTGCCACCAACTCATTATAACATTTTCAGATGCATGTACTGTCACGTGACTGCTTTGGTACGTCTGAATGCAGCCATGCTTTGGCGAAATTATCGGTAAAGAGAGCCCTCCTCTTCTTCCACCACCCTCTGTCCGTGCAAGTTAACTGCTGCGTTTTCTATAGACGTACGCAATGAAACAATTCAAGGATTCTTATTTCAACAAGTATACGCCTACAAGCGCTTTATTCCTTTCATAGAGCGAATAACTTTCTAAGAGTGCGCGTCTATTTACTTACAGTTACAATCATCATCGATGGTTACGGCAAATTTTTTTCCTACTCTTGCACCAAAGCTCATAATAGAAGTAACCGAAGAATTTTAGTGTGGTGACGGTGTCAGCTGACGGCATCTGAAGTGAGGTGACGTGGTCAGCACCAAATGTAAATAAAAGAGGAGCCAGAACTTAATATTTTCGTTGAGACGTAATTATCAGTCATTACAGAATAAAACCACTATTTCTCTATAACCAAACCTTTCATGAGCTTCAATATATGCAAGCAATATAAAGATATTTCTTTTTCTTTCTTTAAAATGCACAAAGTGCGAAATCAAAATTGACATGGTCAACCCGTATCGAGTGAACTATAAAGCGTAGAGCATAAGTAATTTGTCAGGCTTCGTTGCCCTCCGAACGGCTGCCATCATTTCAAGTTGCATGATACTTTTGCACTTGTGAACACCAACGTCACGGCGTAGTGTCGTTCAGTAACGTGAGGCCACGTATTGTAGTTTGTGTACTACAACAGACTGCGTGCTATATGGCCCGGTTGTACTATTGTAACCAACAGCAACTGTTTGCCTTTTGTCAACTATGAAATTTACCGATACGAAACAACCTAAATATCACTTTTTAATGTATTCTCTACACTTATGATCATGTGATGCATTAGCGCTTATGCCTAAATCCATGATGAAAACACCAAAGAATATGTATTGGAATTATTTTCGATCCAATGCGAATAATCAGCTTCAGTTACTTTTCTATGCACTGCACTCTGTCAATCAAAACTGTTTTATATTACGTGAACCACCAGAGTGTTCGACGCCATTTCGAATAAGCGCTCACCGTCTGTTCCTAGGGAATTTGTCCCCGCAGTAGGCGTCCCCTCTGCAGGCTGGGCAGATGGAGCATTCGCTTCTGTAGGCTGATGACCATTCTCAGCACCCTCGTCACCATCTTCGTCGTCTGTAATTTAAAATAAAAACCACATGTTTCACTTCATTTATAATATAGGGAGAAGTCTACCACTTAAGCGTTGCGCATGCTGCAATTGTCTTCAGTTTCTCACAGTTTCGGTGTGAACAGTCACTGATAAAACTTATCAATGTAGGAGCTGCTGCACCTTGCTTATAAATTAGAGAATGGTATTTTTACATATACATGTCATTGGAGTATTATACTACATGTTTAATTATTTAATACGATTACTATGACACAATGCACCTGCTGTGATTGCTACTTGCAATTCTTAGCTAAATTTTGTTGTAAGGCACTCGGAAACTTACTAATGCTCATTCCATTTTCAACATTCGGTCTCTTATATTGAAGTACGGTGGACGCTCGTGATCAGCGAGGAAAATAACATCTGCAGAACGACATCATGCGTGGGTATTTTTCTGCGGGGGGGGGGGGGGCGCATATTTCGTACGTAATGAAAACTATCACAAAGAAAGAAGGTGACAATAACGAAGGTGACTAGCACCATGGTTCCATTGTTGTTCAAATTTCACAGTAACATCATATTTCACAGTGTGGACTCGAAGATACCACTCTTGGCCCTGCTATTTATCTGACTTGTTGAAAAATTTTCTTTCTTTCGTCTACACCAATCAGGGTGTTCATATTCCACCCCCCCGCACCCTAGGGGGGTTAGTAAAAACCATTTCCAAAGGCCATGCTTTACCCCGTACACCTAATGAGTGAAACGACAAGTTGCAATCATGGCAGCCATGTTTCGGACAAAATTTTTGGTGTCCAAAATTGGTGTCCAGAAGAGGCTTGCACGAAGGCAACTTGGAGCTTTTTGTTTTGACAAACCAGCACGTAACAGTGTCAAGTGTTATGGGTAATGCTCCGGACCCTAAAATGTATTCTTACATTCAAATTTGTAGAAGGACACAGCAGCGGTAAGCCCCACCGCCATTTTTATTTTATGATGTCCATGAAAAAAACGGGTTGCATTTGGTTGTATACAGAAAAGTAGTCGGCGAAGCCACGCGTATACTATATAAAACAGTAGTTCAGGCAGAAATATAACACATGAAATATTGAGGTACTAATGTATTGTAAGTTTTCTTTCCTGTTAGGCTACAAACTTTCGAGTAAGGAAACACTTGAAGTGGTGGTTACTGTAGAGCTGCCTTTGTGGAGACCAACATTTTAGTCAGTACCCTCACGTCCGCTTTTTCTGTAGTATTTGTTAGCATTGTAAGCTGAAAATGATCCTGATCCAAGGGGGCGCGAGCCTCATTGTCACAAAAAAAAAAAAACGCGCATTGCGGCCTTGTCTACCAGCAACCCTGTATTGTACTTGATAAGCGAGAAGCAGCTTGAGGTCCTGCTAAATAAGCCTGAAAATGAGTATTCGACGAAAGAAGTCTCATATGAGGCATCTAATTAAAAATCTGAGAGCCCTTATTGCCATACTTCTTAGCGCTTGCTGCCAATATTTATTGCGAGAACATTTATCAATGTTCGCGCCCCACAATGTGATATAGCGTTATTCAGTTGGACAACTTCAACAGACGGATATTACTCCCAGATTATATATATATATATATATATATATATATATATATATATATTCGGCAGAAATGTTTCCCCTTGAATTCGGGATATTTCTCCAGTATTTACCATATGAATATCCAGACAGCGGACATATTTGGATTGCGGCACCAAAAGCTACAGTTTGCGCTACGTGATGCGCTGTAGTGACAGTCTCCACTCTACATTTCGGCAACTCGGAAGTTCGAACATGAAATTGCATAATAATCGTTCCATCTTTTTCTTTTTGCACTCAATCAGAATGCCGCCGAAGCGGCAGCGGTTCAATTTCATTTGATCCTGCGCAACAGGAGAACGCCATGGGCTAGTGAGCCACCATAACAGCGATAAATTGGCGCTTTGAGTGTCGGTGTGCAAAGCAACCAACATCGAGCCTTAGATACTGCTGACAGAAGACGAAAATCTCCTGCCGCGCACGTTTATTTCGTGGCACTGGATGGGAGTTCACGGCTGGTAAAAAATTAAGTGCCGCAGACACTCTTCAGACCCTTTAATTGAACATATCATGGACATGTTAATAGCCAATTCGAACATCGTGATTACCTGTTTTGTCTTCTAGCCTTTACGGCAACGCAAATTCTAAAAATGAAGTGTTAGAAGAAATGTATGTGATGTGCCTTGTATCAGCATATTGAGACTGCAGTTTAGAATCAACAAAAAGGAATTCGCACGCTGCCTGAAGTGCTCAACGACATGCACTATTTCAAAACAAGGCACACTGTGATGCTTATAGCCTAAAGCAACGTGTGAAAAAAAGCTGCCGCGCACAAATTAGCATATTCCACAGTGGCACATACTTTGAGTGCCGTTTCGAAATTCGCTTAATAAGGTAGTAAACTTAAGGTTCCAAAAAAACATAGCTTAACACAGACGTGCACAAGCTACACTCATGGTAGTTGTAGGCGTAGCCATGAGTCTTGTTCTTTTTCTTGCGTATGGTGTTACTGAACTGCATTGATCATCTGACTATGCATAACGCAATGCGTTAGTCCGTGTCACATAGACAATGCTTCACAGGCTGGCAATTTGCCGACCGGCAATCTGAACGCGCAGAATTGTACTAGCGAATGATGCTTGACTCTTCGTCGAACGCTTTAGGGAGGTATAGTACGTGTTGATTTGCCGAGAGTTTTCACATGCAGTTTTCTTTTCTCATCTGAACAATATTCTCTATCAAAAGGAGAGTGCCTGGGCGTGTTACGGTCATATTTTAGATGTATTTTGAATTTAATGGGCTGGGCCAATTGAAAAAGTGCGGTGTTGGAAGAATGACATTGTTAATTGTTTATGCACAAGGCAACCTTCACGGCGCATGGTACGTATACATATTACCAAGCACTAAAATACACATAGAATACTACGTGTAGTGTCGGAAGAAGGTGTTACAGTCATGGCATCCGAAGAAGTTGAACATAGCGCAGAGCCTTCGAAACTTCCTACCTGTCTTGGAGGAGCTAAATAGCAATCATACGGATAATTCAGCTGGATTAAACGGAAAATAACTCATGATAGTGCAGAAAGAGGCAAACAAAGCGAAACTAAATAAAGGCTATTATATTGGTATTTACAGGGCCAGCTACATTATGTAAAATGAAAATACTTGCATTGAAGAACTGTTACTAAATACATTTATTGCGCCGGATTATTTAGACTGATAGGTGTAAAGTGAGAAAAAGCACATATGCCGAAACAACCTATCGGTTCAGTCCGCACATTACAGAATTATTTGTTTCAACGTTTGAGTCTGCCTTGTTGCATGTGTGCTTTCTCATACCGAGTCTTCACTAGGATTCCAGTGTGCTCTTTCTGCTCCTCATCTTTTCAATTTTCTAGAATAAGCGCTCCTCCACTACCTCCTTTCTCTCCCACTTTCCCCTCCCCGTTGGCGCTGAGCCGTGCTCCCTCAAGGGCTCCAGAAGATAGCGCTAACCTTTCCTTTTCCAAACGAACCACTTAGTAGTAGTAGAATAAGCGACAGAGGCGGCATCCTAAAAGACACAATTAAAACAAATAGTTTATTTAGCTGTCGTAACCGACATCTAGTATCAAAAGCTATACGATGAAGGCGATTGCGCTATCAATTCAGGAAACGTAATACACCTTTAAGCTACGTACAAAATGTTTGTAAGATCTTACCCTCTGCGGCAATTATGAAGGCGATAATACAGGCTAGGAGCGCATACTGCAAAAGCTTCATGGTCTCCAGCCTTCTCTAATGACTAAGCTGTTTCCAAGAGGAGAGTTGTCTAAATATTTCGTACTTATATCTAACCACGCTTCAATGACGCGTATTTATGTTCGAGCAGTAGGCCATGAGCTATGCAACTGTTCAACTTATGAAGAGCCGGTGACAGATGAATGACTAAAGTGATGTGGACTGGTGAAGACCCTTGAGGTTGGTAAAAGTGTTAGCGTTGCACAAAACACAATGATGAATAGAACGGTACAAGTAGCGCACTGAAACATTTGTATTTCTGTAACTACTGCTTTTCTTTGCCTGCGCCATTCAAATGTTACTTTTATGGTAACGCAAAAAGGAAATATTTAACAAAAGTCAAAAGTATGACGCAAGTAAAAACGCCAAGCAGAAAGTGTTTAACTTTAAAATTATAAAGTTGAAAAATATGCAAATATTACTCTGATGCTCTTCCCTGTGGCATAGAGTGCCTCTGTAATTTGTGATAAAACAGGTAACTTGTTCGAATAATGGTGGCAGACGTATGTACATGAAAGTGTATGCAGCCTTCAGATTGATTGTTTAGTTGTAAGGAGACGGAATTGTCACAGAAATTTATAATAAACCTTACGACATCTTGCATAGCTTCAGTTCATTGCAACATCTTCAAAAATTATGCAACCGTTAGTCTTTCTGAATAGTATTTATTTTATTCAACATGTATTTGACATTTTCCTTATTATGAGTACCTCCACTCAGGACTATTTGTCATTTTGACAAGGAAGTTGCTGTCACGGTGAGGGACGCTGGCAGTAGGGGGGAGGGGGGGTGTTACGCAAGTGTAAGGCTTAGATGTATAGGTGAACAGGAGCGGCCCTGTTGCCATGGGTTTCAGAGAAAGTTTTAACGCAGTAGGTATGATTCAAATTCCGGGAATTACTGTTCCAGGAATCCGGTGCGATGTGGGTTCTCGAATCGCGCATGCCCTTTTAACACTGTATTTTTTTTCAGCAGAATTTTTAAAATATCGCTCGGAAGATATAACGCAAGGCGGTCTCTGTTTCATATTTTTTTAGAGATGAGGGGGGGGGGGGCGGCACGCGAAGAGGATGCCATTCCCTGCAAGACAAATTGCTCTTGATAATACAAAGCATTATCAATCATTCTTTCACATTTATTACTTAATTAATTTATTTATTTATTTAAAATACCTTACAGGCCAATTTAAGGGCATTGGGTAAGGGGAGACACAGAGTAAGTGTTTCAACAGGAGCAAACAATATAAATATTAGTACAGGCACTCACAAGATGAGTAAAGCAAAGTTCAAAAAATGTTTGTCTAGGCTAAGCTTTAGACAGCGTAAACACAGTAATATACTCGTACACACAAAAACTACAAGAATACAAGTATGAAAAACAGGGAATGAAAGCAGGTCAACAACATCCTCATACAATGTTTCTACAGGAAGCTTTGCAATTCTTCGCGAAAGGCTTCATGATTTGTTAAGCACACAATGTTATCAGGAAGACTGTTCCCTACGGTTATGAGACGTGGCAGTGCTGATGCGTTGACAGTGTATTGCCAAATATGCACATGAAACTATGGCTATTGTTAAGGCGAGGTGACGTTCGTGCTGGTACTTCAGGCGGCAACACATGAGGTCGACTGCCATGAACGTATCTATGGAAAAGGCAAAGACTAATCGTGCTAAATCACCTTACTGACTCACATATTCATAACTAACATAACATTCATAACATAACTCAGATAAGAAATCACATATTAACTTTACGGCACACGATGAAATTGTGAATTAAAGCCCGCAATATTGATTTCATGCTTGCCTAGCAAAAATCTTATTAGCTCTAACCTCAAACTCCGCGATATCTGTTCCAAAGAATAGGAGCGCAACGCACTGGCGTTCTAGATGACATGACGGTCGGTCCGTCCGTCGGTCGGTCAGTCGGTCCATCGGTTTATCAATCAATCAATCTCAAGGAAGTCCATGAATTACACTAAATATTGTAATGCATTAAAAACACGCAGATTCGACAGAAGTTTCCAATGTAAATGATGCAAACCCTATTTAGTTACAAAGGTAGCAGCAGTAGCATGGAACAAGCACGGCGTCGTCCCCTCTAGCTGCTAGCTGGCTGTGTCACGAAGGAAAGGCCGATGTATGATGATTATAGGGGGAAGAATATCTGTGAGAGGTGTATGCACAAGAAGCCTGCCACATATTGCATTTAGGGCTTCATAAACAATAACGGCTTAACAATAACGTCAGACCTAAAGTGGGACGAGCATATTGACCACATTACTTCATCTGCTACAAAAAACTAGTCTTTCTTCGCAAATCACGTCAACTGGCACCCTTGTCAACAAAACTCCTAGCATACAAAACATTCGTTAGGTCAATCCTCGAATACGGAAATACAGTATGGTTTCCTCCTACCCAGAATAGCATAAAGAAAATAGAAACAGTAGAAAGGAAGGCCATTCGATGCATCCATAACAAATTTAAACGTCTCCCACTAACCTTTTAGCTATTTCCGGGCTCCTTACGCTAGAAGCACGAGTGAAGCAGGTACGTTTCAATTTTTTTACCAACTCCTGCATAAATATTGCCAAATTGATATTTCAAATTAACTGTATTATTCACAAACACGACCTACCATGCACAAACATACGACTACTTTAGTAGAGTATAAATGTCACAATAATGTGTGTAAATATTCTTTTTTTCCGGTTGCCATCCATGAATGGAATATGTTAGTGCCTCTCACCACTAACGCTGAGTCACTGTCTGAGTTTGAAATAAAAATTGAAAAAATCTCCTAGCCTGTTGAAATTGCTAGTGCTATTATTCGATCGTACAAACCAGCATGTACTTTTACCTTGTGTATGTAGTCGTGTATGCAGCGTACAATGTTTAAAAGGCCCCTAAACCACCTGAGGTATTTTTTTAACATTTCAAGTAAACACGCGCATCGAGTTCAGAATGCCGTCACGATCAACGATGCCAAACGCTGCTGCCCTACGCGCCGCGGACGCGACACAAAATTAAAAAAAAAAACAATGCCGTCCTCCTCTCCTGGCCTTTCCGGTATCCCCAGCGGACGTCACGATGTCACCAGGGTGCATCTGGTGATGTCAACCGGGTCAACGATGTCGATTGGTCGAGCAAGAACCTACGACTTCCGGTCAGTCTGCTGCTAGCTACGCGCGCTCCCTCCTCTTCCTCGCCGTTTTGCTCGCTTGTGCGCGCTTGCGAATCAGTATTTGGACCTCTTTCTCTTGTCTTATATTTCAGTCCCCATTCCCCCTGTGCAGCGCGGTTGAGGTGTCCTCTATTGAGAGACAGTTATCGCGCTGCCCTTACCCCAAACTTTCACCCGTTCCAACTATAATCTCCTTCTCTCTCTCTCGAATCAGTAATTACAGCCCGCTATGAAAGTGCCAAATCGCTCGCGTTCCAACACAGTCGTGCTTAGCGCGCTGATTAGCTGCGCGAACAGAATGCGACAGTGTTGGCCTTTCTAGACGTGCGCGCAACACAGGGTCCATAGCGGCACGCTTCGCTTGAGCGCAGGCCGGCATGGAAGCAACAGCGGGTAGCCGAGAAGCGCTGAGTCGCGGCTATAAGGCCCGTCCACGTTAGCGGCACGGTAACTCGCCGCACGCCGTTTGCCATTCGCGGGCCGCTGTTCGACAGCGGTTTTGCTCGCGAGCAGCGAGATTTCCTTGCCGTACGTAGAGAGGATAACACCGGGACTCATTTGTGTGGCAGCCTCACCACCGCTGATCGCTCGATGGCGCCGATATCGTCGCTAGGCCTTTTCCAGTTCCCTTCAAAGCTAAAGCGGACGGCGCTTCGGAATGAATTACCGACGTTCACGAGCCGCACTATTTTCTTATCGTTGTTGTCGCTCTTCGCAATAATTGTACACAAAGAAGAAAAATACGCTGATATTAGACAGTTTTAGTATTGCGGAAATGGCACCACGCTAAACGCAAATAGCGGGGTCAGACTGCGCATGCTCAGAACGCTATTTCAGTTTTGCGCGTAGCGTGCGTCCGCTGTTTTTCGAATATAGCGCAGACGCTAAATGCTCGCTAAGTTTTTAGCGTTGCAAACATGGCGGCACCCTCGGCGCTTTGGCTTGACCATGTAGGCTCTTTTCAAGGCTTGGCGCGGATTCACACGGCTTGTTGGGTTGTCGAGCTGATGAGTTTGCTGCTTTGACTGCTCACAGCTAGATGGCACGGCGAAGTTTTGCGCTTATAGCGGTGCATCGTTGTCTTACGCTATACTAAAACTGTATCGAACAGCGTTCCGCAAAGATTTAGCGTGCGTAACACGCTAACGCTAGCGCAAACACAACGCAAACATTTTCCGCAATACTAAAACTCTCTATCATTCCGCCGTTCGCTGCGATGCGAGCGCAGCCGAGCCGGTCGTCTCTCCCGTCGGTAGCCGTGCACTGCAGCTGAGCTCGGCAAGTATTGGAGCTCTCGTTCATGTTAAACGTTTGACAGCCGATATTGTTTTTCATCTAATGTACAATTTATGCATCGCTTTATCTAGCGGAAATAATTATGTTTGGAACAGAAGCTGCAGACGATGTTTTCGTCGCAGGCGGCGGAGGCGCGCAGCTCCGCGCGTCGTCGATTGGCCCGTCGATCGTGCTGTCGGCGGTGCGCCTGCCGAACTGCCTTGTACTGTGAACAGACCCCTCTCGCGTGGCAGACGTTCTACGACACTAGAGGTCGGTTCGCCGTCAGTATATTTGCCGCTAGCCTGGACGTGCCTTAACCGGAAGTGGAGAGTGGTTTGATAAGCGCGATGGCGTTTAAGTATGTCACGTGACTTTTGGAGGAGCGTACGGCGAGGAGGAGAGTAGCGAAGGAAAGAGCGAAACGAGGGAGGGCCGTGTTTCGATCATCAAACGCGTGTAACTTCGCTATTACGGCACCATTTCGAAAAATTCTAGCGGCTACGTGTTCGTTGTAGACTAGTGCACAACTGCCACACCACAACTAAATTTCGACCTCTGGGTGGTTTAGGGGCCCTTTAAAATGCCATTTTATTCTATCATAAAAATTGGCATGTGCTTGTATTTGTGTATTTATTATATAGTGTATATTGCCTATATGTAAAGTGCAAAGTTGATGTTACCCATTTTTTGTATCTTTACATATATATAGTGCCCACCTGCTATGGTCTCAGTAGAAATTGGCAGTATTGGAAATAAACCCGCCGTGGGTTTCTCAGTGGCTATGGTATTGGGCTGCTGAGCACGAAGTCGCGGCATCGAATCCAGGCCACGGCAGCCGCATTTCGATGGGGACGAAATGCAAAAACACCCGTGTACTTAGATTTAGGTGCACGTTAAAGAACCCCAGGTGGTCCAAATTTCCGGAGTCCCCCACTACGGCGTGCCTCACAATCAGATCGTGGTTTTGGCACGTAAAACCCCATAATTTAATTTAATTTTAGTATTGGAAATAAATAAATAAAAGAAATACATAACGAGCAAGTTGTGTACTCGGCAATACAACAGCCCACACAATACTCTTTGCCCAAGTTGGTTATATATGTCCGTATATTCACATATGTATCCAGCGAGTAAAAGAAGGGTAACGCAAAATCTCGGGGAAGAGGCTAAAACGGCTTAACTTTGAAAATGATGGCAAGCACCAATACAAATTGTGGAGTTCCAGCAGATTGTGGAGAAATATATTGCGAAGGTGATTGAAGGCAGCCGGTTATCTAACCTCAATTCGGTTTCCTTAATGTTTTGCCAGACGGTGAAATGTGTCCGTGAAAGGGAGCATATGATGACACATCACTAAGGCGACGCAAGGACGACGCCGACAGCTTGACAACTAAGGCGAAGACGATACCATGAACACGATGGTGAAGACAATAGCATGACTAAAATGATACATTGTATTGCGATAACCGAACGTTAAAACTTGTTACAATCATGAAATGCCACTTTTTTGCGGCAAAGTATTTCCTGAAATCGTCTGTTTTAATTTCGAATGCATTTGTCGACTTCCATAAGAAGATGGTTCAGGGCCCCTTTAAAAATACTACCATACTTTCAGTTCCAGAAAGTGGCCCACTTATGAATCTCTATTGAGCAGTGTTGTATGAGCATTGGACATGTCGCATATGGAATATACAAGCTAACCTTTTGTATCCAACGACCATGCACATGATTTGCGCGAATGAAATTTCTGTGTTTCAGTTTGCTCCAGAACTGTTCAAGATCACATTTCGAAAAATTCTCCAGCGCCCATTTGGCGATGATTGTTAGTGGTAATGTGATTAGCGTTGATTCAATGCAGCCACCCACCGCATTGCCAACGCTCAAACATGTATGCAGCTAGGCTCCTCTTGCACTTCCTCGGTGCACATGCTGCGTCATCAGCGGCGCCACCTCGTCGGAGTTCGCAGGGGGTGGCGCGTGAGCCATTAGGTCATGCTGCGTAGAATGGTTATATATATATATATATATATATATATTGGCTTTCAAACGCAGCACATCCGCAATTTCACATACGAAGTTAACCAAGCTGGAGGAAAAATAAAATGTTGAGGGCACAGCACCACATAAAGTTGCACATACCCATTAACATGTTGACCCAAGTTGGCCCGGCAACTGATTTCAAACCCGCTTCCCTCATCACAGCAACCCGATACTCTAACCGATAGACCATTGATAACCCAGTGACCCCGCTTCGTTGGAATAAGGCTAGAAAGATACACAGGCAGACCAATTGTCACGGAGCGGCATAGTTTCGAGTCATCGTCACGCCGATTAACGGGCGTCAAAAACGTCGTGGTCTCATGATGCGGCATAGAGCACTGCACGGGCTCGGGCTTACCCGAAAGCCCGGGCCCGGCCCGGCCCATGGGCCGGGCCGGGCCGGGTAGAGGAGTTTTTTCACGGGCTCGGGCCGGGCTCGGGCCGGGCGTGTGCTTTTTGACCCGTGCCCGGGCCGGGCTCGGGTTTTTTGACGCGGGCCCGGGCCGGGCTCGGGCTTTCTGCGAGTTATTCTCGGCCTTCTCAACTCTGAAAAACATGTGTTTTTGAGTCTCGGGCAGGGTTCGGGCCGGTTTCGAGTCGGGCTCGGGTCGGGCTCGGGCTTAAGGTAAAGGGGTGGCGGGCCGGGCCAGGCGGGTAACGTAAATTATTTCCGGGCCCGGGCCGGGCTCGGGTCTCGCCATAATAGTTTTGATCGGGTCGGGCGGGCCGCCCAATGTAAAAACGGGCCCGGGCTGGGCCCGGGCCGCAAAAATCGGCCCGTGCAGTGCTCTAATGCGGCATATAGTTTCGAGATAGCCGTCCTAGTGCCGTGCAGTATCGCCTGAGCCGCCTAGCCACATCGGAACTCCTAGTAACTAGTTGTCGCAAGCAGGGCTGTCAGCCATTCCAATGCGGAAGGAATAGGCGTTCTTGAATGCCACGCCGAGCCACAGGCGGCACAGAAGTGTTTCTTCCGCTCGTGGTAACCCTGGCGGAAGGCAGAGTTGCAGACGTGGATCCAATCTGTGGAGGCGTGCGTTGCTGAAATCACTGGTGTTCCACAGAGTCTGCGTAAGCTCGCGTGCGAGGGAACGAAGTTTTGTGGCGGCGTCTGTTCTCGACAGTGGTATCGATATGATAGGGGCACCATCGACAACTGTGGCAACAACTGTGGCTGCGAGGAGACAATCAAGCACCTCCTCTGTGACTGTCCCCGCTACAATGTGACAAGAAAAGTGCTTGCGACTGCGCTTGAAAAACTGGACAATCGCCCCCTCACAGGGGAAAAAGTTTTAGGACACTGGTCTAGACGGGCTTCGGCACTCAAGGCCTTAAGGGATCTGCTGAATTTCTTGAGGGCTTGTGAATTCTGCGACCGGCTTTGAACGTTGTAGCGCGTAGGGTCGCGTTATTGCGCGAATTTTCTTTTAATTTTTTTTTCTTCTATCACCTTTTATTCCCTTTACCCCTTTCCCCAGTACAGGATAGCAAGCCGGTATTTACACTGGCTAACCTCCTTGTCTTTCTCCCCTTCTTTCTCTCTCTCTCTCTAGTAACTAGTTGACGTACGAGAGGACAAACCAACGTCTACAACGAAGCTCACGGTAGTTCGCCTCAAGTTAGCTCAACCTGCTTGAGAGAAGTCGTGAGATCTAGACTCCCGGGAAACCCAGCAGAGCAATCGCTTCCACCTCAACAAGATGGGCTTAGGGAAAACTCTTCGCGCCGACTTCACGATTTATGGACTTGCTGCTGCTGCCCGGCCACGCGTATGATATCGCTGATTTTCTTTTGAACTTTGTGTTGTTTTGAACTTTGTTTTAGTGAACTACTGTGAAGTGTATTCTTGTATATTTGATCCGCGCCCTGTTTCATTTACACTGTTAATTGCTCGTCATGCTTCTTTGTCGTCATAATTGAGCTATATTAAGTTCAGGTGTGTTAGTTTTCTTGTGTTTTTTATTATTTTATGTTTTTAATTTGTGTATCGTTGTCAGTCGATAAATATCGTGCTTATTTTTTTTACTCCCCACTCTGACTCTTTCACTGCGTTCGCTCGAGTACGGAACGACCCACCGGCTTCTATACCCCGTTGATCGACTTCGCGCCGACGGTGAACGGGTGACAGCTGTGACACCGATAGACTGATGATAGCCCGCGAAAAGCGCGTGAGAACCATAAGAGTGACAATAACAATAAGAAATAAACTAAATGAAGCAAAAAATTTTGCAGATAAAACACACATGTTGGAATCTATGTGAATCGAAGCGTACGTGAAGAAGTTAATGAAGTACTATAAGATGCCGATTTTCATTCTGCGTCTTTGACGCAAAAGAAACTGGCGCGCGCATTTACTCTTGCCTTCTGTTGCTACACAATTGGGCAAACCTTATATTGGTCGTGTTTATCCATTTCTTCTTAATTATTGTAGATGTACCCGGCCGCTTCTGAGCCAGTCTCCCGTTGTGGGTAACTGCAGTACTATAGAAAACATCAATCATCAACAAGTGGCAATCATCTTAGGTTGTCTTCGAATCCTGGCTTTCATCGCAAAGAGTCTACGTAGACAGCTAAAGTGACAGCTAAGGCAGCTTCAAGCCCAAGTAATTAAAGGCGTGTGAAACCGTCCTGAAGACGACGGGAAGGTGCCTTTGCGAAGTTACGGCACCTCGCGGCTGCAAGGAAAAAATAGCAAAGGAACATTTTATTGCTGTATTTCAACTTCTTGCACGTGTGAATCCATGAAAAAAATGGGCACAACCCACCTTACAATGACTGTCGACACTATCGCGTTTAGCATTGAATCAATCTAGCGACACAACGTATTGTCATCGTCGCGACGAGCTATGTGTTAGGGGGGTACTGCAGCGACACACCTCTTTCGTTCTTTCCTAATATGGAGCCTACAAACAGCGCTTGAATGTAGGCTCCCTATTTCCTAAAAACACCCGGTGGCACCTAGCGGAGCCGCCATGAAGCCTGCGCGTAGCCTCCGAAATTCACGGCCCACCGATACGTGCAAAGTATAAAAAGCCCTATGCTGTATAGGCGTGCAGCCGTGAAACATCGGCAGCGCAGACACTAAGCTGAGCAGAGCGTGTATGCCCGTGAAGCCAAAAATGGCGCAGTTTCACCCGAAAGGCGAAGCATCAATTGCGATAGCAAAATAGTAGAGAACTATACGGAGTGAGGATAGTAGTTTTATTAGCTGTATAAACTTCGACATGCAGCAGCACCAGCAAAGCGTAGAACTGTGGCCCACGCAGTCGGCATTTTGCCCGCGTTCGCACCGAACGCGCGCGGCCTTGGTGACTGTTACCGGTGCCTCTGAGGGCGGCTCGGCGGTTTTTGACGAGATCACAACGGGACACTTGTCGAGCAGCGTCTGAAGTCTTCACCACCTTCTCGCCTGGCAACGTTTTTTATATAAACTACGCATTTGGTGCCGCAGCTAAACGTGGCCTCCTCTCCCTCCCACCCATCCCCCCACGGCCCTTTCGCGCGACGGAAGAAGTAGCGGTATCCGCCGTGCGTTCGCTCCCCATGAAAGCGCGCGTCTCTCGCGCGCTCTCACTCGCATATACAGCATACAGCGCGCGGCGACGATTTCATCGCCTTTAGACTTTATACGGAACGTCACGGCGACGGCGACGACGGCCGAAATCCGCTTGGAGTGTTCATATAATTGCTGTCGTAATAAAAAAAATTCCACTGCAGAGAAGGTGGATTACCAGCGAAGCAGTTTAGCACACGACATTGAGGTGACACAGAATTTAGATCAAAGGTATGAGCAAATTTTATTTCTCTTCAGCGGCAATGGCGATCATACTGAAGAAAGACACGCAAACACTTTTATTTTCATCGGCAACATACAATCACGTGGAATGTATGCACAATGCGCATAGAACCCTTCACAAGTGTCTTCAGGAGCTTACCGTTCATTATGTTCCTCTTTGGTGTAAACCACGCATTGGTATGGAAAGTATGTGCACAAAGCCTAAGGTGTGGGGATTGAATAAAGCGTTTCCAGGTTATTCAACCAGTCTAACGAGTTCTAAGTGTGTTTTACAAACAGTATGTAATGTGTACGCGATGTCTTAGGAGAAATCAAGCTAGCACCAAGTCTAAGTTTGGTGAAATGTGCGGTCAAATTATGTCTGTGGTGTGTTCAAAGTTTACTGTGGATGCAGTAATTACAGCCTCTCATGTGTGCTAGCTACTTTATTTAAATACTTGTAGGCATTGAACAGTCGCATGCAATACGGCATGTTTTGTAATTTCTTGTGAGAACCGAGAGCTGTGGAAAAGGTTCGTCCTTGATGTATTATTTTGAGACTGAACTAAATGTTTTTCTGTCTAATTATGATGTATGAACTCAATCACTGATTTCAAATACGAAATCATTACAAAATATTTGACTCGTGTGTTTTTTCAGTGTCATTTTTGGTGTCCTGGGATCTCAAATTATGACGTCGGACTCAAACTTGCAGAAAACAGGGGCAGCAACATGGCTTCTCAATATATAGTGGCCAATATTTTAAAGGGCGTCATAATTTGAGACTTGTTCAAATTTCATTATACAATGGCTCGAAACAAAGATGGTTCCGGGACCTTGCCCTGCGATTCAGCAATGTTGCTTTTGTCGATTACTATTTTTTTAACGTGTTGCGCACATGTTAGCGGTGCTCAAGAAAAAGCCATTGTGTATTTCTGTGCACCTTTCTCAATTCTCAGTTCCTTCGGCTTAGCTTCCTTGGCGCCCCTTTGTCTGCAACCTGCTTTTATCAAAGCTCTGCGAGCTGCGCCGTTGAGCGCACATGTGGCATGTTCTTGCACAATAACACTGCTGCCTATGTGATTTATCAATCGTGACGGCGTCTGCAAAAAAACGCCCCCTTTCTGTGCATTCCCAAGTGCATCATTGAATTGTCTCCTCTTTGTGCCTGTGCAAGTTGCGAGAGAACCATTGGCTGTAACTCAATGCCAGCCCTATGACGTAATCAAAATTTTTCTCTTTCGTGAACAGTGCTGCTAGACACTGCTTTACACAGAATTTCTACCCGCATCTATGATCTGCCTCCTCGCTCTCATGGGAACACATTTGAATTGTGAAAGCGACATAAGTATTACCTTTCCTATTTGAAGCAAAGAAATTGGGCAGCATGGCTGGCTGATGTGCTACACTCTAAACAGGGTAACCTATATAGTAACTTTTGGGCAGGAGTAACTTATGAAAAACAGGTTACAAGTGGTTTATTTTCATGTTTTCGCTACTTTTGTGGGGTCTAAAAGTTACAACACCCAAAATACAAGCAATCTATAGGTTACCATCACAAATTGCGCAATGTAACCTTTGCGCAGTAACCTATGAGCAACGTGGTAACCTATGTTCCTACAAGCCAGGAGCTGCGCATTTGGAGCGGACGTTTGTTGCTTGAAGTGAGGGAATATATTTATTTCAGCGGCACCGCCGCTGTGGTTTGCGGCAAGACTTTTTCTAATATACCACAAACGCTGAAAATCTATCGCGTCAGCTCGGTACCGTCGTTTTGGGTTACACTCATAAGCAGACTTACGCGTGATTAAAAGTCTGATTTCTCTTGTGCGAAGGAAGTTGTGACATGCACTGCAATTACAGCACTTTGCGGCTCAATATGCAAAAGCACATGATTATTCGGTCCCTGAGTGTTTTGTAAAACGAGGTCATGTGCTATTTTGAGCCTCTTCTCACTGCGGCACCAGATGATTTACTTCGCGAATAAACGTCAAAACGCAATTCCTTCGAATCACACGTAATTTCGCAGCATGCTGCGATAGAGATTTTGTGTCCCCTACCCAATATATAGGCGAAATGCACGAAAAACGGTCGCAGTTAATGTTCAAAATGGAGACAGATGGAGAAGGACAGCACCAAAGAGGGCAGCAGCGGTCGTAACCGGATCCACGCGGTGCTGAGTGCAGAAATTGACGCGTTGTTTTGTGACATCGCGCCTGCACTTCCAGCATATCAATCGAGGTATGCAGATGAAAACAACTTATGAAGAGAACATCAGGTATGGGCGAGGAACGAGTAACTGTATAGAGAGTTCTTTAAAATATCAGACGACAGCCGCTCCGATATGCGCTAGAGGCGCATGCGCAGACAAACGCCGGCGCTTCACTCGCGTAAAAAACAGCTGGGTCATCCATGGAAAGAGTGAAAGCATAGGCGAAAGTAACACCACGGCTGTGAGAGAGTATTCCTGGGCCGCGATTTTGTAGCGATGCCTTATGACTTATTTTGGAATAGTCTTATCATCCACCGCTCACGGCCAGCTGATCCCGTTGATAACGCGAGCGGACCGTCGCTCTGGCCACTGACAAAGCGCGACAAGCGCGAAAAGGCATTATTACTTTAAAGGCATTGCTACAAAATACCGGCCCTGGGTGCTTGGCGCTTGGCTTCGTTGCACACCGGGAAGTCTGGAAGGCGGGAAGGCGCCTGCGAAGCGCTGTTACATTTTGAATTGTCCAAACCGCTCGCGTGAGCCATGCCGTTTTGTGGCGGCGTTTCTTAATTGTTTTGATCGCGATTTGTAAGTCTTTGAGTTTGTGTGCGCACCGCGAAATCGGTAATGCCGCTAAGCAGCAGGGACATGTGGGGTGTGCAGCGCGGCAGCTGCAACGAACCTTTTTGCGACTTTCGACGCTATGTGGTTGTTTGTTCGCCGGACGACTCCGCAGCAAGCGCACTTCGTGGCGACCATTGCAAGCACTGTCCAGCTGCTCACGGCCGAATAATGGACTTGGGTAAGTGGCCTTTATTCCAGATACGCGTTGACGGCCTTCCTTAGTTTAATTCCTGTCAAGTCGGGTCTTTTCGCTGCTTTCATTTGGGTGCTTTTCTAACCTAGGTGAGGTTTAGTCTGTTTATCCTTTTGCATGACTGACCTAGCCCGTGACACTTTGTATCGATATATCTGCTTATCTGTGGTACCTCTTTTAGCTAAGTACTGCTGCAGCTGCCTAGTGTCGTCAGGTGCAATCTCTGAGCAGTACGGTGGTGATCCACCACCAACTATACAGGGTGTTTCAGCGAACACTTTGAAAAAATCTTAAAGGTTGCCTGTCGCAGATAGCACAATTCTAGTTGATGAGCTGGTCTACTCGAACAGGCGGACATTACTTGCACAAGAAATTGAAATGCATAATCAAATAATTAACAGAAGTTTACTAATTAAGTTTTTAACTAATTACCTGACGGCCCATATTGCAATTTGAAAATTCTAACCGTGGAGTTCGCAAGGCGGATCCACTTGGAACGGTTTCTCAGGATGACACCAGTTACGAGATATTAATTCCCGAACATTGCGGGGAAATGCATTGGCGTTCCAGCTAAGTTCTTAACAAAACGTCGCTTTATGCATTGAAGAACAAAATTAACTGGAACGCCAATGCAGGAACGAGTAAGTTGTCGAAATTAGAATGACGACGATATAGAATCATCGCGAGGGTTTCACGATGGCGGTATGACAACAAATGCATAACGGTGATGACATCGTAACCACATGACGACAACAAAGCGATGAAGACGATGGCATGACGACGACGACTATCGTAAGACATCGACGGCAAGACGAGAGTTTGAAGACGAATGTTGCACGACCATGATAACTACGGTATGACAACAGATGCACGATAGGGATTGGCGGCCGACGACTTAATGGCGACGATGCTAGAGCACGGGTGGCATAATCACAATAGAATGACGGCCGCATAATAAAGATGGAATGGCAACGAAAGATGTCGATGAAACGACGAGGGTGGTATGATGAAGGCGGCATCACGACTATCGGATGAAGTTTCTGAATTGATGATGATGGCAAAATGACTGCGACAACAGCATGACGACAATGGTATGAAGCCGATTTTGTGACGGTGGTGTGACGGCGATGGCATTAGGAGGGTTAGACGATCAAGTTAGAATGAAGATTGTGGAAAAACCGCAAGGGAGTTATGGCGACGCCATGATACAGAATGCATGACGCCGACTGTAGGACGATAGAACAATGGCGACGATTGTATGACAATGGTATGAAAACAATGACACGACAGGGAACGTATGACGACTATAGGGTTGACGGCCACTGTGTCACGAAGCCTGTATGACGATGATGGCGTGATCACGACAGCATGACCGTATTCGGATGACGAAGCTGGAAAGACGACGATGGAATGAATACAAGGCCATCGCGACAGCGGTGTGACACCGAATTGATGGCGACTGTGTGACGACGATGGCGGGAAGACAACAGCTTGTATGATCACAACACAGAAATGGCGACACTGCAAGGGCCACGATGACATCATGATCACGAGCACATACCTAGTGCCCCAGGCTACTATACAAGTTCAGACATTGGATAAGCGCACAACGCATCGTGACGAAAGCATTAAGAGAGAGATCACGGAAGGAGTTTGGAATGACGACGATCGGCTAACAACGACGGCATCCTTATAATTAACTCGTACCTAGTGACCGAAGCTGGTAGACGACTTGGGCCACTCCGTCGCCGTAGGAGGTAGTCTTCGGTAGAGGTTTAGTCTTCGGCTACAGGCGTCTCACAAGCTGGCATAATTATGGCGATGAAGGCGTGAAATCTTCAGGGTGCATGAGATGAGACCGAAGGAAACCCATTGCATAGTATTCGTCAGTGCTAAAAAAATGATTCAGTGGATTCACCTTGACGGTTACTGTCCGTTTATCCATTACGGAAAAGCCCTAATGCAGAAACAAGGAATGAAATAGATTTCATACTCTCTGCCGATCCCAGCATAGTGCAGGACGTAGAAGTGTTAGGTAAGGTAAAGTGCAGTGACCATAGGTTAGTGAGGTCTCGGATTTCTCTCAATTTGAAGAGAGAGAGAGAGAGAGTGAAATTAGTGATGAAGAAACAGGCCAACCTAGAGGTAGTAAGGGTAAAAGCAGACCAATTCAGGTTGGTGCTCGCAAACAATTATGCAGCTTAAGGAAAGAAAGATAAAGACAACATAGAGGTAGTGAATGAAACCGTAACTAGGGTGATCTCAGAAGCAGCAATTGAAGTGGGAGGTAAGGCACCAAGGCAAACAGTAGGTAAGCTGTCCAAAGAAACAAAGGAACTAATAAAGAAACGGCAAAAAATGAAAATGTCCAACTCAAGAGATCAGATAGAATTCGCTGAACTGCCAAATCTAATCAACAAGAAGAAAGTAAGGGATATTCGAAATCATGACGTGGGAAATATTGAGGAAGCGGTAAAATAAGGACGCAGCATTAAATCAGTAAGAAGAAAGCTTGGCATAGGACAAGGCAAGAGGTATGCACTGAAAGATAAGCATGGTAATATCATCAGCAATTTCGATGACATAGTAAAAGCAGCGGAAGAATTCTATACTGACATGTACAGAGCCCAAAACAGCCACGCTACTTTCATTCGAAATAGTAATGAACTGGATACAGAGGCTCCTTCTATAACTAGCGATGAAGTTATAAGGGCCTTGAAAGACATGACCAGGGGAAAAGCTGCTGGAGAAGATGAAATAACAGTAGGTTTAATCAAAGATGGAGGAGATATTATGCTTGAAAAGCTTGCGGTCCTTTATACGCGAAGCCTCACTACTTCAAGTGTACCAGAGAACTGCAAGAACGCAAACATTATACTAATCCATAAGAATGGAGACGTTAAAGAATTGAAGAATTATAGACCCATTAGCTTGCTTTCAGTATTGTATAAAATAGTCACCAAGATAATTTCCAATAGAATCAGGACAACACTTGACTTCAGATAACCAAGAGAACAGGCTGACTTATGGAAGGGATATTCTACGATGGATCATATCCATGTAATCAATTAGGTAATCGAAAAATCTGCGGAGTACAATCAACCTCTCTATATGGCTTTCATAGATTATGAAAAGGCACTTGAATCAGTAGAGATACCAGCAGTCATAGAGGCATTGCGTAATCAAGGAGTACAGGAGGCATACGTGAATGTATTAGCAAACATCTACAAGGATTCCATAGCTACCTTGGTTCTCCACAAGCAAAGTAGAAAGTTACCTATCAAGAAAGGGGTCAGGCAAGGATACAAAATCTCTCCAATGCTATTCACTGCATGCTCAGAAGAAGTATTCAAGCTCTTAGACTGCGAAGGCTTAGGAATGAGGATCAACGGCGAATATATCAGCAACCTTCGGTTTGCAGATGACATTGTCCTATTCAGCAAAAATGGGGACGAATTACAGCAACTGATTGAGGGCCTTAACTGAGAAAGTGTAAGAGTGGGGTTGAAGATTAATATGCAGAAGATAAAGATAATGTTCTATAGCCTGGCAAGAAAACAAGAATTCAGAACCGCCAGTCAGCCTGTAGAGTCTCTAAAGCAGTACCGTATATATATGTCAATTACTCACATGGGACCTTGATCATGAGAAGAAAACTTACAGACGAATAAAATTGGGTTGGAGTGCATATGGCAGGCATTGCCAAATCCTGACTGGAAGCTTACCACTGTCGTTGAAAAGGAAACTGTACAATCATTGTATTCTACCAGTGCCAACATATGGGGCAGAAACTTGGAGGTTAACACAGAAGCTCGAGAACAAGTTAAGGACCGCACAAAGAGCGATGGAACAAAAAATCTTATGACTAACGTTAGGGGACAGGAAGAGAGCGGTGTGGATCAGAGAACAAACGGGGATAGCCGATATTCTAGTTGACATTAAGCGCTGCGTAAGCGGGTGGTTGCGGACGCCCAACTAAATCTGTCTATTGCTAGCTGCGGAAGGCAGAACGTTGCCCTGGCTCTGGCACACCCGACTGAGCGCATCGTGACAGAGCATTCTCTTGGTTTCGTCGCTTTAACAATTAAGCGCAATATGCGCCTGTGAAGATCTGCTAACCATGTACGCGCACGCGGCGCATTCGCGTTGATAACATGACAGCAAGACAGCGCCAACGGAGATGGTGCAAACGCACCTCAAACGCCCATATATTTGATATAGCAATAACAGTCACAAAGCCCGCTCGAGCTGATCAGGTTTTGCCATATCTAATGCAGTGCCGCATTTTACTTCATTCCCCTTTAAATTTTATCCCTAAATTACTACCTATGTCTGTATGTTGTGCAGTTAGCGCTTCCTGTAGGCATCCCGCCTCTATCAACCCCTTCCTTTCTTTTTCCCTCAATACCCTAAACGTGTATTGCTCATCTACACGCTCACCAATTACTGCTCCCATAAGCTTTCTATTCCTGCGCTTCTGGGCGGTGAATGTTCCTTATCGTCCTTGCTAAGCGACTGTCATGGCATTTTATAACAATTTGCTCAGTCATTTGTTTTTACTTTTGCTCGAGCAGTCCGATGCCTCATCCTGATGCGAATATTATCTTTGATATATTTTCGTTCTTGCGTAGCCAGCTTGAGCAAAAAATAGCAGGGAACTGCTCTTAATGTTATCGCTGACATATTTCCTCGTTTTTTTCTTTCTGTAATAGTAAATCTTCACGAGAATATTATTTAAAATTTTGGCATCCAATTGGCTGTCTTTCTTTATCTCATTTACTTTTGGATCTACGCTTGCGATTACCTTCTGCTTGGTTGCCAACTTTTTTTCGCTCTTCCTACATTTCATGCCCATGCTGTTAGGGCACAGATATCCCTGCACTTTAGCTGCCCGTTTCATTTCATCTGTACTTCCCCAGTGTTTTTTTTTCTGCAAAACTAATTTCGCTAGGCGTTTCTCTATCTTCAAATGAGGTCCAACTAATTTCAACCGGCACTGTCTCATTTTTTGTTTTACCGTTGCCCCCAATGCCAATCGGCCCACCGAACTGTGCATAACTCAAAACATCGGCAACATCTTTATTGTGAAACAAAATCTCTAACACAGCATCAAATTAGCGATTGTAAGCGCTTCGACAAATACTAATGTCTAATTCGTCGCCCCCCCTCACCTGTTTACGCCTAAAAGCTCAATCAATTATTAGAGCTACATTCCACTTTCCCTTTATACCGAGCGTATCTTAGTGGATGCTTGAGTAGGTCTGTCATTCGTTTATATGTACCCAGGTGTTTATATTGATTGGCTTCGGACATGACTTACTGCTGAATTGCTAGCGCGTTATTATTCATCTTTTCAATAAAAATCACATACCTCCATTTCTGTGTGCTACAATATAGCCTAGATTTGTCGCCTCATTAGCAAATTTCTGTTAATCACCTGCATTCTCTAAAAGTTTCCCTATGCCATTCGCATACATCAGCCCATGGAAACTCTGCTGCACCCTCTGCCGTTATGGATGTAAGATAAGTAAAAACGTAATTCACTGTTTTATCGTGCCATAAAGCGACAAGAACTCATTTGTAGCAAACATCTCATTTGTAGCAAAATATGAAGTAGGTGAAACGTTTAGGTGCCACAATTCTTCCTATCTTACGTAAGAGTTATGACTCATTTCATTATATTTATAACTTGGTAATTTCTTTAGCTCGGTACCTGTGGCCACCGCAAGTAATTTTTAGTTATTTTTTAGGCACCGCGCAAAATCACATAGAACTCGTATAAGGTGGCTTTCTCAGTTTATTTCTCAGCTTGTTTAATACTTGTTTAAGCTTTCCGGGACAGGGTTTCTTCTTCGGTGTTTCTTCTGAAAATTGAATACAGAACATAAAAAAACATGTCTTAGTAAGCACAGCGAACTTCAAAAAAGAATTGATGAATGGCCAGCAATATTGGGACACACTTTCGCTAAAGAAGACCATGCCACCCACAAACGTCACGCTCTCTGCACACAGTATTGCTCTCGCGAGACTCATTTCTTGGGAGCACTTGTGGGAACTCCTGCACTGTACGCAACCGTTCATTAGTTAGTTTCATTCGCACAGGCTGTTTGTCGAGACATATCTGTATAATGTTAACACGTACTATTCTAACTAACCTTTATCGCTAGTACTAAGTGGGGCCATTTGCTGTTTATTGAATAACACCAGTTTGATAAATATTCTAGTTCCTCTCTGGCACTCATCAGATATCACTTTCTGTAATTGAAATAACGCGGGCCGGTACACTAATGAGAACATCTTACATGCATTCTCCCGATTGCGTATTTTTGTGGTGATATATACTGGTCCTTCAGTGTTGAGCTATCAGCAATTTTATGAACGCATAGCCTAGCTGCTGAAACGCTTCTTAAAAACGAAATTCATGCAAATTAGGAGAAACAGTTTTGGCCCGCAAGTAGGGTAAGTAGATGGGTAAGTAACAGTGATTTCAAAGCGGACTCCTTTATTCCTGCGAATAAAAATTCTAGTGTACTGCGTGTCAGAACGATGATACGATTATAACACACGCAGTAGTGGGGCACTCAGGAATAAATTTGAGCACCATAGATTCTTGAAAGTGACCGTTTATCTAAGAATGCGAGTGCTTTAGCACCTTGCCCCATCAAGATGCGACTACCGCGGGCGGGATCGAACGCATGACTACAAGCTATATTGCCCAACGCCTTAGGCAGTGAGCTACTGAGGCCGGTTTTAATTTTAGATTCGATATGCATTTCTAATATGTACTTCAACGCAACACTCTTTTACTGAATATTTGTAGAGAGTATATGTTCCGAAAAATTGGCCAATAAATTTGGCCTTAACTACGATAATTTTGAATGCAGAGGCGACAGTCTCGCTACAAAGCTGCACACCCCATTTGACATATCTGATTATTTAAAGCACGCCAGTCTAGAAGCGAGGCTCCAGTGCAAAAAGACTTACTTTTCCTTTCAAAATGAAGGTTAGTGACATGCAATGTTTCTTTTTATGTAGAAATTCCCACCTCTGAACGCGGCATTACCTTAGTGAGTGGGAATTTTGAAAATGGAAACGTCCTGGAACGGGGATTTGGGGAGGGGGTGTAAAGTAGCTAACATACAGATTAGCCGTAAAAAAACTAATCTGTATTGTTTATGCGTTAACTGACTGAAAAGCTTGGCCAGCATAGCGCTTTAACCTCCTGTACAAGCATCATTTGCGTAGTTTTACAGTTTATTGCGAAAGCAATTATATGGACACTTCAGGCGGATTTGAGGTTCGAGGTGAGGTTCCGTATAAAGTCCAAGGGCGATAATATCGTTGCCGCACACCGTATGCTGCATGGGCGAGTGAAATCGTGCGACGGTGAGCTGACGATCATGGCTCGATCTCCCGCACGCAAGGGAGGAAAGCGGGGAGGAAGCGCGCCGTCTTCCGTCGCGCGCAAGGCTCCGGGGTTAGGTAGGAGGGCGGGGCGCGTTCTACTCTGAGCGGCCTGGTCGGCCTCCCTGGCTGCTGTATCTTGAAAGCCATTCGCCAAGGGGACAGAGTCCACCGCGCGCGGTGTTTTCGTGGTTCGCGTTGATGCGAGAAGCAGCACGAAAGCCGTTTTGGTCACTGCTGCTGCGGTGCTTCCTCACTCCAGCGATTTCACAGCGAATTTCAGCGGTCATCCAGTGAAATGTGCTTATGTTTGCTTGTGCGCGCGTGGTAACACGCTTGTTAATTGAGTTAAACTACTATGCCTATTTTTACAATTTTATTCGGCCAATAAAACTACTATTCTTCCTTTGTATAGCTGTCCACTAATTTGGTACCGCAATCAATCAAATGTGTCCATGCTTATACAGCTCATAAAACTACTATCCTTACTCCGTATAGCTTTCTACTAAATAATTTGCTACCGCAATTTATGCTTTGCCTTTCGACCGAAACTGCGACTTTTTCCCTCAATTATATGGATCAATGTTGGGAATTTGCGCTGACAGTAGTCTATACCATGTGTTTGAGGCCCACATTTGTGTACGCACTGCATTTCAATCTGCTTCGTTCCGAGACTCACATTCATGGGCTACGTAACATCATTTTGGTTGCTTCCCGAATGCTGAAATATATCAGGTTATTGAATATTCAAATTATATATTCGCGTCCACACTTTGGTCCTTACCTTTTGTAGCCAAAAGCAAAAAGTGAAGTGTTTCTATTTGTGGAAACGTTAGGAAACGCGTATACACATACCCTGTTTAATATAGGAGAAAATATTTGCCTGTGCTGGCGAAAGGAAGTTGTCTTCAATGAATGAAAATATTATGCAGTTTAAGCACACAGTGAATATTGCACATATTGAAGGGACAGAACAGCAATTTTTGACGCTGCTGGTGACGTCTTTTTATGATTCAAGACCCTATTTTCTTGGCAACTATTTTGTTAGCTCTGCCTACGCATACTAAGGACGACTGAAAACTTGAATTCGCATTTTTATTAAAAAAAAGTAAATTAAACACAGGACCATTACCTTACCGAAATCTGTGGCAGTCTAAATCCGACATTTCTACGCCATCTGAAATAATTTTCTCGGCAGAATTTTGTGTGACGACTGATGCTTATATTGTCAAATAAACTACAGCATCAAGGTGTGCGAGGTTGTAAAAGCGCGAAAAGCACTTTACATTCGCCTCTGCAGAACGTTACCCAATCTTTAGCCAGCTTGCGATAGTTGCAAAAACGGGAAGAGGGAGGGGGACAAATTATGCGAAAAATTATCGACCGAACAACAAATGAGCGGGATTTGGGACACTGGTGACGTTTCACTGTTCTCCACACTTTCAGTGTCTCTGTTATGCGTCTGCTATTATTGTGTGGTATTGTCAAATAATGTCGTTTCCATTAGCGATAGCAGTAGCTTGGCTCTTACTCATATCACAATTCCTCATTAAAATCTATCAAATTACAAAACATTTTATTAAGCGATCATAAGGTGAGGCAGCCCAATTTTCTCTGGCAGGCTCTATGAAGGAATACATTGTTAGTATTAGGCAAACTTATCTAATTAGAAAAACAATTGGGCCAAAGTTCGGCCCTGCCACCGTCTTAGCTTATGACCACTGAACTCGACAACCACGTTAATAGTGTTGTCATGTCGAATATAGGCGCGCATTGCTGTATTTCGCAACAAAAAAAAATGTAGGAAGGAACTGTTCAGTATTCGAACGACACAAGTTAAAACGTATGCGGAACATCCCGCATAAACAGATTTGTTGAAGTGCGGTTTGACTTACGGTTCTGCTTGATGCATGTTTCTGCGCATATCTCGCATGAGCGGTAATAGTTACGCTTCTTGCGAGGACATCCTTCCGTTATCAGTTCACATTTCTGTGATTTTGGGTTATAGTTCCACCAAGGAATACTAGTACAGTTTCCTGGTTTCGGTCTCAATGAACACCCTCCTTTTCCTCGCCCTTGAACAATCAGCCACAAGTAGAGTTATTAACCAAGGCAGCATCAAATAAAACCATGCTTTCCGTATCAATGAGTACAAATTCCGTTACTCTTGAAATATTGTGCCTCAAGTAACAATGGTTTTGGGTAAAATATATGGTTAGTCAAGAATACAAGCGCAAATAGGAGACATGGACAGAAAGTAAGTCACATGACCGCGCTAATCCTGCTGCCTATTTTGTCCTTCTCTTGTGCTTGAGCAGTCAATCTGTTATCATCAAAGGTTCACTATCCAAACCTAGCACTTTGCTTAGTTATACGCATCATCGAGTTGCCTAACGTGAACTTCGTAGAGCTAAATTATTATTTCTGAGCTGGAGCCTGAGTTAAATCACTGTAAAGTGCAAAAATTATGTTGCATTTAAGAAAATCATTGTAGTAATTCACCTGACTGTAGGACGGTGATTGAAAGGAATACACAAAAAAATTTTTTTTAGAATGCAAGCTGCAAAGTTGGAAATCCGTCCTTGTCTTGGAGCCGAACGTCAGGCCAACGTGTTTTAGAGCCTTAAAAGAAGAAACTTCGTGGATGGTCTTTTTACTACAGCCGGGTGGATGACAACCTTTCCTTTCGTAAACCGTGCTACACTTTTGCCAGCGTCCGCAGAATTTATGTGCCGCATCCTGTATCCCTGTTTCGACCCTCCGTCTTCTATCTGCTAGCCCGGTTAGCTCATATGTTAGAGCGAACACGCCGGAAAAGCGTTATTCTCCACTTTCATTCGCATACAAGGACAAATTTGCCACAATGGCGAAGCTTTCTTTTTGAGAAACCTGTGTGTGTGTGTGTGTGTGTGTGTGTGTGTGTGTGTGTGTGTGTGTGTGTGTGTGTGTGTGTGTGTGTGTGTGTGTGTGTGCTTTCTCTCTTCATCCTGCAGCTAAGTGAATTGCAATTTTCCCCTACATCCACTTTCAGCCTCATGACAGCCTTCTGCGGAACTGATCTCTCATGCTGATTTATGTATGTACATGAATACTTGCCAAGAGGTGTGTGTGTTAATGAAAAACGTGTAGTGAGAAGCTTGTTTTAAAGGGGGTATCAATATCCACACTACTTGCAAATAATCACTTCAGCTTGAAGTTGCATTATGTATTGGAGCTTACCTTCCACAAATGTTGTCTGGACGAAAAAGCAGGCCAGAAGCACATAGAGGGGGCTCATCGCATATCCGTCGTCTCCAAACGCATTTGCGCGCTCATTAGTTCTTCTCTTGCTTTCCTTTTCTGAACTGCTTGCTGAACTGCTTGCGGCACGTTACACCATCGATACATCTGGAGCATAACAAATGCGCACTGAACAAGAAAAATACATGCGCTATGCATACGTAGAGCTCTTTGACTCGGGTACCATTGTCCGCGATTGTCGCAGCTGTAACACATGTGCTGCTGTCTCAAATACGTAGCACAAAGCACGCGTACTCTAAAGCGTATTTTTGCTGCGGCGTCTGAAATTTGAAATCCTTAAAGACGTTCTCCAGCAAGCACTGTCAAATGGTTAACGGCCTATAAAGAGAAGACAAGCTGTGCCGAAATTGCAAGCTCTTTACACATGAATTTTTCATGATGTTTTGAGCTAATTACTAATGCGTTACTTCTATACTAGCATAGGTTTCGGAAATCCTGATAACTGTAATAAAATATTACAATTTCATTTTTAACCCATGCCAATTCATAATAGTTTTCATGTAAACTCTTGACAATACAGTGGCCTACATTGGACGCGCTACACGTTGCTAGCGTATATGTACACTGTGTTACTATTTAGGCAAAAACTTCCACATTTGCTTTTAACGTGGAAATTTGGCATAAAGAAATTATGTGCTTAAGGTATACTAAACAGATCTACAATGTATTTTGGTGATCTCTTCAGTACCTGCAGCTAGACATTGGCGGCATGTAGTACCAGTTACGTGCCCGGAGTAACCCTCACATTAAATTGTCTGTGTCACTATGCTACCTGCCTGAGCGTCGATAACCCCCCCCCCCTCCCGCCTCCTACACAAAAAACAAAATTTCTGACTACGCCACTAAGTCATGCATAAAGTTTATGCATTGGAAGTATAAGTGGTATATTGCATGAAGATGGGTGTCGCGTTCTTCAACGTTACATTTGCCGAAATTTGTTTTCTAATAGTTGCAAGAATGTAGGGTGTAAGCTTCTGTAGTTCTATTTGAGCTAAACTTATATGTTTTGAACATTTATTTCGTAAGGCGTTACAAAAGAGTAGTAGATAAGGACGGAGTAATAAAAAGATTATGGCCGGACCTATCCCACGATAACTGCCCGTGATAATGCGTTAGCATTGAATCAATGTGGCGACACATTCTATTTCCATCATTGAAAAATTATGTATGCGATCTCTACTGAAGCGGGACTCCTCTTTCGCGATTTCCTAAGAATGTTCGGGGTGATCTAGCGCTACGACCACGAAGACTGCGCGTGGTCTTCGAAATGCATGGCTTGTCGGTGCGTGCATGCAAACGCTGAGAAACGCGTTATGCCGCACCCGGGCTGCTCTCTGGCGCTTTTTTTTCTGGACATCCTACGCCATGTAGCGGCCCTGCCGAGAAGTCCGAGAGCGGCCTCCCAGACGAGAAGCATAGCGCCCCATTGTTTGTCAACACCCAAATCTCTTCCTTTGCTCGGCCACGCACTCAGTGGCACATACTCAGTGGTGCAAGTTGTCGTTGCTTTCATTCAAAACCGACTCATACACAGTGCATATGTGGTGCAGCCTGCTCAAGCGTCCGGTTGCGGTTGATGAGGAACCCTCCTGGCGTGGGTTCACTTCCGCTCAGCGCGGGAGAAATTTAAGGATCTTTTTGGACATTGTAGAGCGGCTCATGCTCAATGGCACGTACTTAGTTACCTAAATTTGAGTGAAAGACGCTCAATGAAGAGGGTACAACAGACTTACTGGCACATACCAAGTAAGCCAAGTTGTCATAAAGTAGTGCATCGATTGCCAGCGCAGAACGAGTGGCACGTATACCCATTGCTCCCAGTTGGCGTCAAAGATTTTCTTCGAGCAGTGGTATCAACTCAGTCCCACATTTGCTTTGACCCATGTCGGCATGGAAGAGGTTTTTTGAAGAGTGCCACATATATACACATTGCCACCTACTCCATGACCCATGTTCTTCCGACGATTGCTTCGAGCCCTGTTCCCTCAGTACAGCAGCCCATATACTAACTATTTCGTTCGACCACGAAATAGTGAGTAACCCATGTAGTCAATAGAACGGTTAAACAGAAACATATATACTTGAATGCAAACATACATAGAAATACATAGACACTTGGCACCCTAAAAAGTGCATGAAGAATCTTAAAAAATCTAACGCGTTCAAAAACAAATGGCCATTTCAAGAACAACGTTAGGCTAGTAGGTAGTTGAAGGTACTGTATCTTTAGGGGTTCAAATATTGAGGGTAATTTGTTAATATAGGCTCAGAAATAAACTCAGTCCAACCGTTCACTCATTTATTTTATCACTGCTAACAGAAAACACATTACCCACATGATCTGAAATACTCTTTGACTCCAGCGTGATATTCAGAAACCTCCTTTCACTCCTTAAAGCGTTGTTGAAGCAGCGATGGAAGAAAAGCCCAAATGGTTTCAAAGTATATGCATATTGCACGCACTGTAAAATTATATTTACGCAAATAATTTTGAAGGTAGCTGGCTGTTACTTCGTTTAAGGTTCTTTAACCGGAGCAACCAAGCTGTTTGTAGAAGGAAAACAATTTTGTCTGTCGAGAGCGTCAGCCAGCTTCGGAGTTACAGCAGTAATGGTGAACACGATAGTGTGATCGTGACGCTGATAACATGATCACAGCTTTTCCGCGGTGCGGCGAAGAAACATTACAAAGGTTACCACCACGGTAGTATCACGGAGACAGTGCAACGTGACATAGCATTTCACAGAAGATAGAAGCCATGGCACTCATGGAGAAGGTGTTGGGCTTTCGCGTTTAAAAGAAACTTGTTTCTATGGGATGCCGCATGTTCCCCCGGTGAGAGCCTGCATGGTGTTGCAGGCATCGGAAATGACATGGGAGGTTGGCAGTAGAGGCAACGGAATGAAAATAGAGAACAATTGCGAAGATGCGACCATTGCACCGAGTAATCTAAAATTCGGAAATACGTAAATTCACGCCGACCATTTGCTCTAATCAACCAAGGCCGCAAACAACAAGAAGGCGCCAAAAGGTGACCGTATAGAAGTGGGCGAAAAGCCAGAAAACATCCAGGACCACCGATGACGTCCGCCCACGAGGAGGAACGTGAGAGTACAAGCAAGCATGCAGGTAAGCAGCAACCAGCCACGGCAGCAAGGGCAAGGAAGCAAACCAATAGCAAGCCACTGGCAAACCACTAGATTATGGACCTTTCCAGAAAAGCACTAGCACCGTCACTTCCCGCGCCTCCATGGTGGTTAGCCTCAAAGCATTGTAGAAGAAGAGACCGCCGGGCCGCGCGCCTGTCGCACGCAGTAGGTAAGGCAAAAAGGTGTCTCCGGAGACCCGGCGGCCGATGCTCCGACTTGCCATAGTGCCTTGCGGCCACCGCCATTGTTTCTCACGCACTTCTCGAAATGTCCAATACAAGATGGTGTACTGACCAAGAACCGGCATGATGCCATGCAGCTGACTGCACAAGACAACTGAGGGAATCGCAAGAGCAAGTCGTCCCCTCTTCGAAGGATTCTGTTCGAACGTAATCATCCACAAGCAGGGGAAGCAGAACCTGATAATTACCAGCACTGCAGAGGAGGACTACGCACTCAAACTTGGTTCTGTCAGCAACATCCACCTAGACAGGGGCCCCACATAGGATGTGATGCCGCACATCAAACCGCGCATGAATAAGTGGAGTACGTGGAGCATGAATAGCATCACTGCTAGTTCAACGCAGATACGACTGCTGGAGATACGAACATCGTGGACTGAAATATCTGCAATCAGTGCGGAGTGCAAAAACTGACAAGTACGCGATGAATGCCAGTTACAGAGCAATCTACGGAAACTAGCTCACGGGACGGCAAGCGAAAATTATATAAAGCACTAAAATCAAGCCCCGCACCTCTTTTCGTGAGGCAAAGAAGTTACTAAAAAGGCTCACCGCCAAATGGCAACAAGCGCATGACCCTCGGAGTACAAAACAAATCGAAGCAGTGGTCTGCCCAGCCCTGGTCATATCTTTTCGATCTATACTACTGCTTTCAAGCGTACGCACAGTGCTTTCGGAAATATGGCCAAGATGATATTCCTAGCTATATGTAAGAGACAGATGTCAGCCATCATCAAACTTTTATGTTTTAGCGTCGAATGTTTCTGCCAGCTTGCGTGCGCTTTGTCGTGCGCTGCAAAGAACTCACTTGTGTTCATTTCAGAAAACATCCTACCTCCATGCTTGCTTGGTCTAAGGGACTGTCATAGGATGACTCAGAAAAAGAAGAAAGTTATTGTAAGTACTAAGCAATAAAGGAGAGTGATCAGCGCCTTGTATTATTGCGACGTAAGAGCCCACATAACACCGAATATATCGTCCCTTCGTCATCAGTGACATCGCTGTATTGTTATAAAGTACACTAGCTTAAATGCTCCTAAATAGTGTTCTTACCATTTCTCTGGTCTTCATCACAACTGCTCTTGGAAATCCTTCCCTGATGCTTAACTCTGTAAACCAAATCTGTCCTAAATGCAGCCGGCTATGCGACAGGGCCCCGTCAATTAACTTCGGAACGTCAAGCTTCGCTTGAGAAAGCTGAACCTTATTGTGACCCAAGCGATCAAGCACTACATGATGATGGTGTCAATAATGCTCTTGCAGCTGTCAGTACGTGTGAGTCCACTAAACTAAAAGGGTGGACTGAAAGATCCGAAGTCGTACGCAAGCAATTTCACCAGTCTTCGAAAGAGAGCCTGAAAGCGAGTGTAATCGTACGTCCAGCTGGAACAACCGTCAACCTCTTCGGCAATATTTACTCATAATTCCTCAGTGTTCTTCACGGAGGGTTTAGAAAAAAACTCGGACCAATGGCAGCAACGGCAGGAAAAAATATAAATTTTACCTATGGCTCAATTTTCATGATCCCGGAAAAAACGATCTACAGGCATCATTATCAAGTCAGCAGCTGGTGAGCTCTGTCCATCTTCACTAAGGGCGTGCCGCAGTATACGTGAGGTTGTGAAGTATTCGGCGTAGTAGTTTCGTGAACGCGACGCAGTTCCGTACTGCCTTCTTGGGAAAAAGCAAGTTATGCGCGGTCAGCAGTCACGTGTACTCTTGCTGAATTTACGTGAACTTTACGAGGCGTGAAAGCAAAGTTCTGGTTTGAATTGGGGCTTCACCAGCTTTGCCACACTGCGCCCTGCCTATTGTAGGCTAGCGGCGTTCGTTCAAGCCTAGAGACTGATTTTGACAGTTCACGCCTCCGGTGAAAATATTTTGGAAATGTTAAAACAGGAAGGGAGAAATGGAGCACAGAATTCACCACTTCGTGAAACAAGAATCAAGCAATCTGCTAACAGGAGCTGTTTTTAAAACGAAGTTAGACACAAGGCTATTGTTCTCATGAACTTCTCGAAAACTATGCATTTATTGCTCAATTTCCGCCACAATCAGACCAATGAGAGAACATGCAAGCCATTGCATGTTTGCCTATTTGTTGTGCATGACCAGTCAGAAGGCAACAGTATTTAATCTCGGGGTTTTACGCGCCAGAACCCAGATCTGATTAGGAGGCACACCGTATTAGAGGACTGTGGATTATTTTGACCACCTGGGGTTCTTTAACGTGCCCCAAATGCACAGCGAACGGGCGATTTGCATTGCGCCCTCAGGGAAATGCTGTGGCCGCGGCCGGCTTTTGATCCCATGACCTCATGCATAGCTGCACAACACCTTAGTCGCTAAGCCGCCGCGTCGGGTTCGGGTAATCTGTATCCACCCGCAAATGCACACTCAGGTTCTTCTCATTAGCGAAACGTAGAACATAAAAAGGTGCGGTATTTATTCCCGGCGGTTGTGTGTGCAAGAACAATTAGGAAGATACCTGGTAAGAGCTCGGATATTCCACTTGTAAACTTTGTTCTCTGCTAAAAATACCCAAGTTTTTGCTTAATCTCTCAGAAATAAATGCGCCATAATATGTATAAAACGTGTGGCTCATTTTATTTTTCTACTTGAATAACTTGAGTATCTAATCGGCCTCAATACATAAAGAATAATCCTATTTTTGGGATATTGAAGATAATTCGTGTGCACGTTTCTTCTTCTCAAGCCTCGAAATAGATCGGGATCCTTGTTTGGATTACACCGATTGTTAAAATGTAACGAAATTACCTTTGCAGTGAACAAGAAAGTATATAAAAAATTCCACGCTTTGGTACTTTTCTATTTAGACTAGCCGGCGTCCACACATCAAAAATATTACGAAACTCATAGAGCGACTATGATCTCAAGATACAATGCTTTATCAATCATGGAAGAAAATTGAGATTAGTGTAAAATGAAATAAACGTTTAAAATTTATTTTCTATCACATAATCTCGCTGCATCCACAAGAACAAAATAGCGGCCAGAACCGAACTAAGCTTGTTTTAGCCTGAAGCGCGCCTTTTGACCGGAAGTAACGAGCAACACTAATCGAGCCCCCGGTTTTCCTTCTTCTCGATCACTCATCTCGATTGTCTTGAATCTGACCGCCTTGGTGCCAATAGGTAGCATGCGATGGATTATATCCGTCAGCCTGCTATTAGGTTCACCTGTTACGTAGCAGCGCAAGCGGAAAAAGGGCGTTGGACATCCGCCCGCCATGGCCCTGAGTGGCACTGGCTGAAAATCCCAGCGCTCTAATGAACTTAAATACCCAATATGGTGGCTGGGTCAATTGCCCTCGCTGTTGCACAAGTGAAAGGGCAACAGATGGGCAATGCGGAGGTTGTGGTTTCGGCTCCCACCGGCCGCATGCCATCCTTTAGTCCACTTTCATTTTTTTTTTTTTTTTACAGCCGAAGCTGTTATGGGCTCATTCCAATAGCCGTTTCGGTTCGCGTTGTTGTCCGCCGCGGCCGCGTATCCGCTCTGGCCCGAAATTTGAAGAAAAAGTACGCGGTCTCGCCGGCATCGACCACAGACCCGCTGCGTGGCAGTCCGATACTTTACCACTGAGCCACGCAAGAGCTTGCTATCAGCGTCAGAAAAAGGCCCTATAAACGCGCCCTAGGCCGGCTCGCAGGCGCAGATGATCCGAGGATCCGCCAGTATGGTGGCGCCATCTAGTTAAGGCGCCTACAAAAAGCCGCATGCACAGGCGCAGACGACAAGATGCGATGAAGACGAGGCGCGCAATAAACGCGATCCCTATGTGAGATGTGCTCCACGAATTCTCGGTACCTCTTCGGTACACATTATGGCGTCTCCTCGCAAGCTGCTGAAGAAGCGAATCGTAGAGCTACGTGCGCGGCTACAACCAAGCATCATCGGGCTCAGCAGACTGCTGTGCAGAGAACATTACAAACCGCAGCTCGCTGTCCACGCCGGGCGGACAGTTGAGATCGCTCTCGTCAAAATCGAGGCGAAGAGACTTTGCCGCGAAGACCCTGTTGTGGGTGGTGCCGAGATTGCTACTCTTAAGCCGGTCCACCAGCTTACGCTGTGACGGTGCTGCATGTGCCGCGCAGGCCTGTGCCTTTTTATTCTGTATCATTTTCTACATTTCGATTTCACCCGCCGGGGTTGTGAAAGTACGTGATATTTACAAAACACCTGACTGTGATGAAGATGTGATATCAATGTTGGATGCGTTAGCACATATAAAACAAGTGTGATCTGACAAAATCTCATTCGGGCTTGTGGCCAAGTTGGACATAAAGAAAAAAAAAACAAACCGGGGTGGCTAAGTCAGCTAAGGCGTTGCGCTGCTGAGCACTAGGATCGAATCCCGGCACCGGCGGCCGCATTTCGATGCAGGCCAAATGCAAAAATGCCCGTGTGCTTGCGTTGTAGTGCACGTTAAAGCACCCCAGGTGGTCAAAATTAATCCGGAGCCCTCCACGGCGTGCCTCATAATGGGAACTGGTTTTGGCGCGTAAAACCCCAGAAAGAAGAACACTTCGATTTCATCCGCAGCTAATAACCAATATGCTTTCCTTGGCTTCGTTGCGTGTCGGCTTTACATTGTTGTATCTACGAAAATTCAGGCCTGTAGATTAGTAATAAAACAGAGAATAAAGTCTTACATTCAAAAAACGATAAGCACTGATATCTTTATTACCTTTTTTCTGCGCAAGAAGGCGCGCAAATGTAAAATAATAGTACTTCCACCTCCTGTGTTCCCCGGTTTTCGATTGTTATTCATAAGGTGGGCAAATACCGATGTAATTTTCTTCCTTTGAAGGTTTCATGCCTATAGGATGAAAACATTTCTAAATACTTTTTAACAGTTATCTTTGAACTGTTATCCCATATAAACGAGATTTTAACTCAAATGGCTTTTAATCTATGTTCCTCAATTACAATTCCGAGTTCACACGACAGTATTTGTTGTAATTTACAAGCAGATAATACATTTTCTCAAACACATTTCATGTTTCTTTCAGTTGCTCTTAGATGTCTCAACTCTTGTAATGTGTTTTGCTTCCTGACAAGAAAATATTTTTAAAAAACTGCATGTCCCAGCAGTGTGGTTCATTGAAAAAGAGGGCAGCTTACCCTTTTCGTTCTTGCCTTTGGGAAGTTTTCCTGCAAAAGAAGCATGGAAATGTGCATATAATATGGACAAGAAAAGATTGATTGCGATAGCGACTAAATGGACACTCAAGGCGCATGTCAACAATTGTCGCCGTGATTTTTCGTATAAAATCCAAATGCAATAACACAGTGGCCGCGCGCCGTATCCTGTGGATGTGAGTGCAAGCATGCGAGGGTAAGCCGGGGATGATTGCGTGATCTAGTACGCGCAAGGGAGGAAGGTGGGAAGGAAGCGCGCCGTCTTCCATTGTTCTCAAGGGACGCGGGTGCGTTCTTCTCCGGTGGCAGCTGTGTTTGCGCGGGTCGTGGCCGCGCGGGTTATATCTTGAAAGCGATCTGCGACAGGTACAGAGTCATTAGCATCGAGGGCTGATAGCTTCGTGCGCGTTACGAGAGGTACCACACAGCGAGAGGCCGTACCAAGGTCAATTCTCTCGCTGCTGCTGGCGCTTTTCTTCACGCCAGCGTCTTGACAGCGAATGTCCGCGGTCATCGAGTCGGATGTGTTTATGTGTGCCAGTGCGCTCGTGGCACCATGCTTGTTAACTTAGTTAGTCAGCGAATGTTTACAATTTCATACGGCCGATAAAACTGCTATGCTTACTTCGTATAGCTGTCCGATAATATTCTATTGCAATTGATGGTCCGCCTTTAGCGCCTTTTTAGCGATGTTTCTAACGGTGACTAGTTTACAGCGAAGCTGCTATAGGCTAGGTTCCAGAGGATCGCGTCCGGCAACGGAAGTAGATAGATAGACGGGAAATAGATGAATATTTTCCAGCTCCATGTATGTTCTGGTTGGCTCCATGTGCGTGGCGGTTTCCTGCCAGTTGTGCCTTAGCACAGGTGTCAAAACAGATGATGGATGGCCCGTTATTAAACCCCTCGCCACCGCCGATGCCTCTTTGACAAGTGTCGCAATACTCGGCGGTGCCACTTCCCACCAATCGTTGTGCCCCTTTGTCTCGTGACGTAAAGATCGCGCTAGCGCTGTTATCAGCAGTTGCTCTTTGGACTCGCTATTGGACGGACGCTCGCTTAACCACATCTTCCAGAATCCTGACGACGCTGCGCAATGTGCCGCGGCTATGAACGCTGTGGCTCATGCGCTATAGTCTATGACGATGGGGCTAACTTGGCGCATAAAACCGCATCCATCCACATATCATAGACTTAAGCAGAGAAGAATTCAATTGTGGCATGTTAGTTTTTTTTCATTGAAGACAGTTCTGGAGTGCAAACGAGTGAGAATTAATATCAATTTCAAAAAGTTCTTTTTTGTCACTTCGAAAGAAATTTACCCAGATTTCAATTTCTAGATCACACGGGAAGAGGTTGGTGTGTTTGAGCCAATTCTAAAATATATTGACAGGTGTAAATGTTTACCTTTCACCAGTGACTGCTTTTTACCGGCTAACAAATGCTAAACGTTATCGCTAGGAACAGGACGCGCCTGTATGTATCGAAAGTTTCTCGAACGTTATCGATGCTTCTATCCGTTGTGTCTTGTCACCGGCGCTTATGTAGTCTGATTGTATGAGCGACGCGAATTGTCTAGTACTTTCTGGAAGACACGCGGGCACCAGGGATTAATCTAGAACCTTCGATGAGTCATATATAAACGCCGAAGCGTTTCGCCACCGATAAGATTTTGACGATCGCCGACAGTGTTCGCCGCTACCGCTGTGCTACAAGTGCAACTGTAGCTTTTGTGGGCGCGGGTTCTACCAATAAAAAGTTCGTTTCGTCATCCACAGTTTTGCGACTGTTTTCTTCACCGTCACTACTACGGGACAAAATACTTCCCAGAAAAGTCATTTCCCGCCAAATATGGAGCCATGGTAAAGTACCTTTTCTAATTACTTGACATTATTTTTTACATTAACGATATCAACGAAAGAAAATAACGGGAAAACATTTATTGAGGTTAAAATATTAGCGACTCTTATGCAAAACATTTCAGAAAATCGGATTTTTTTCTTTTTGACGGAGCCAAATAAACGCGGGAAATTCTTACATACGTTCACTAATGCCATCATATGAAATTAGTAAGTGGAATATTCTAACATACTATTTGCCATTGTACCTTGTTTCACTGTTGGTTTTTCAAAGCTCACCTAAAACCAACTTTTGCTTCTTCGCGAAAATTTGCGAGAGCTTAGCTAAGCAAAAAAAAAAAGAAATCGCGAGATAAAATACTATCGCCGTAACACAGGCGTTGTACCGTGACAATACTGCGGTGAAACCTCATATACTGAATCGCCAACTATCCGTATTTTCTTGCTCGAGAATCGGCGATGGTCTCTTTGGTGTCTGGGAGGTTTCACGTAGAGTAGTGACCTGATGGCATTGTTATTAAAACGGTGCGATGGGAATGGCTGCAATGAAAATTTAGGATTTCTTACATTGGAGACTGCATTGCACGCAGTGTACGTAACGAGCAAAGCAAAGTGCGATTACATATATGCCACACCGGCGGAATAGACGCCGTCGGTCGACGCTGCCGCTCTCCACTAAACTTCCAGAATAACGACGTCAAATTGATATAAACTGCTGCTGCGACGCATGTCTTTTCTATTTACGTGCGGCAACTGAGAACCGTATTCGCTGAACAATGAGGCAATGAACAAATAAGCTTATAATTCTTCTAAATCAGCGTCTACTCACTACTTGCCTAGTGACCGAAAGTGTGCGCGGCATTGCTCCGTCGTCAAGCTGGCTGCCGTTAGACGTACCGCCATGAATGTGATCTCAAAGGAGATGTGAACTTTCTAACACTAATGCTGGGTAAATCTCACGAATTAGACTACGTTTCTGCAGCCTGTGTGTTTACGCGTGCTGGCATTGCTTATGGAGCTAGAACGCGACATGGGTGCATTTGCTGCATTACTTCAGTTTTGTCCCTCATCGGCCGATAGCATCGTACAAAACAATACATACACCCTACTCACTGCATTGGGGAGCTGGCTGTATGGTACCGGGCCAATCAATCTTGTGGAACTTGATATATCGGCAACACGCTTTGCAGGCACAGCTTTTGTCTTTAAATTATTCTATCACGCTTCAGCAGATATTGGAAACTTACTTAAAGACCTGCAGGTTTCCACCTAAAAATAATAATAACTTCCCACGACGACTTCAGACACCCAACGGCAATGTTTGCTTCTGCTTTTGCACTTCTAGGCTGTAAACCGGGCGCGCCCTTTTAACAAGCTGAGAAACAAGCAATGTAGATACGTTTTGTGAAAGCTGAACACCCAAATTATGGCAGAAATGAAACCTAAACCGATAACAAAACAAGCAAATTGGATTTTACCACTAGGTGACAGCGTAACCCAACGATTCGAGCTGCGACTTGTACTAATCAATCAACTACGTCAGTCACTCCTAACCTGCGAAATATAGTGCGTTAGAAACTCCATAGCAGCAGGCCTAACTGCTCGAAGTGTGCTGTATTTCAATGCACACAATGCGCATTTGAAATCGCCGGTCCATTATCCTGTGATGAAACCCGAACTGTGAAACACATAAAGCAATTTCCATTGCCAACACGGATTTCAGCGTAATCACACTGCTTCGCTGTTCTCGTGTCTTCCGGCTTTGGCTTTGCCCATAAATGAGGGTCAATGTTTCCTTACTTTGGCACGTCTTCATGCAGCTCCTACAGGTCGGAAAACCCTTATTCTTGGTGCAGTCCCCAGAAAGGAAAGGTTTGCATTTGTCTTTATCTTTGTCATACCGCCACCTCACTTCTTCACCTACACAATTTGACAGTTTTGGGATACGTGAGCACATCCTCTTCTGGTATCTTTGTTGGCCTGCAACATAATATAAAAATTTTACCATTTACACAATTGCGAACTTGGTCCTTGCTGAGAATGTATGCCTGAAGAAGTGCCACAGATCAGAAAGAAATGCGGCAGAACTAATCTCAAGACGACTGTAAACTGTACTAGGAATATCAATCGAGCAATCTAGTGAGCCACCACATTCCCTAAGTCACGTTTATTTAAGACTTTCCTTGCTTCAGCTATATGCCACATACTCGGATATCGTCCCACTTTGCTACGGTACTCGCTCGTCGAAGTCTCCCATGAGCATGGAGGCATGACGAAGAACGAATGATATCGATCGAGCGGCAAAGGCGTATAACAACGACGGCACGACAACAATAATATCTCGATTCTTTAGTTAAGAACATGCCATAACAACGACCACAGGACGATGGTGGCAAGAGGACAATGAAATGGTGACGACTGTATGACTACGATGGTAGGATCACAACCAGATGAGCAAGCAAAAATTACGATGAAGGCGCGACCATGACAGCAGGACGGCGACGACCTTACGAGAAGGGTTGTATGATAACGTCTTTGTGACGACGACGCAATGAAGACGATATCGTGGCAGTGGCGGCATAATCAAGTATGAACGACGAGAGCATGGCTACGATAGAATGACGAACAAGGAATGATGAAGATGGTTTGACGAAGGTCGCATGACGACCAAGGCTTGACGACAATTGAATAACGTTTTAGAAGTGATGTCGATGGTAAAACGACAAACGTAGCAACAATGGTATGACGACGACTGTGTTACGACAATGGCTTAACAAGATTAGGATGACGGAGTTAGAATGACGAGAACGTATTGTAATGTTACACAATTTGATGACGACTGACGATACCGATGTGATGATTTTGGTGAAACGAGAGTGTGAAGAAGATGGCACGGCGGCAATGGTACGACGACGTCGGCATCGCGAGAGTCGGATGTCGAAATTGCAGTGATGACCATGGAACGACCGTGACGACATCCCGGCCATGAAATGACACCAAATTCATGACGACGACTGTATGACGACGACGTAGTGATGACGTTGGCATGACAACGTCATGAAGATAATGGGATGACAATGAGTGAATGATGACAGTGGCGGGACGATTACTATATCGCGAAACCTGTTGGAAGTAAGCGCCTGTCTGTGTTTCTGGTCGTCCCGCCTTCGTTTTCGCTTTTTAAGTTATTAGCTTGTATGGCGACGCTGGGCGTGACGGCGGTGGCATGACGAGAGCCGCATGACGAAGCTGGCGTGACGATCACGGCATGACCACTATGGCATTTCGGCTGCGGTCTGACATTGGAGGCATGATAGCTACTGCCGGACGATTACGCCCTGACAAGGGTAGTCTATAATCACGGTTGAATGACGAGAGTACGATTACAAGACAATGCCGAAGCAAGATTGATGTCGATAGAACGATAAAAGGTGTATCACAATGATGGCATGACGACAAATCGATGACGTTACTGAAGTGATGACCACGAGAAAACGACAGCGTGACGACGGCGGCATACCGATGACTGTAACGACGAGATGGCATGACGAGAGTCGGGGGACACAGCTGGAATGACGGCGTTGCAGCGACCACGACAACATCACGACCCCGAACAGATATCAGTGGCCCAAGCTATTGGACAACTTGGATCACTCGGTCCTACTAGAAGGCATGATGATGACAGCATGACGAAAATCAGATCGCGAAGCTGGAATGAGAATTGAATGAACACGATGGCATCACGCCCAAGAGCACATATCTAGTGGCTAGGTAATGAACTTGGGCCACTGGGTCAGCATAAGAGGCTAAATAGATAGATAGATAGATAGATAGATAGATAGATAGATAGATAGATAGATAGATAGATAGAGATCGGTTGGCTGATCAAAAGGGCTGATGTAGGCAAATAATGTTATTCGCATTAATACATTGTTCTGCGCCGGGTTCGAACTCGTGACCTTGCGCTTGCGATTCAGATGGCGTTAACATTGCACCACCGCAGGTATGTGAAACCGGTTACGTGCCGCTCTCTAATGACTTATACCCCGTAGTGGGTTGAATCCCCATAGCCATACAAACCAAACCAAACCAATGAACTTATTTCACGCCAACATGCCTCACGGGTTATAGGCCACTAGGTGTGTGGTGCTCCTCAATGACAAAAAAAAAGAACCACAGAAAAAAATTTCGCGATGCTCAGCGCAATCGAACCTGCTTCATATACACTCAAACGTTTTTTTTTTCTGAATATATATTCAGACAGGCGCCACGTGCGCACTTCGCCGTCTATCAGCGTCACTAGATAGCGCAGCGTGTTCAGTAGATTAGGAGGGCGGCTGTTTGGGCATGATGCTGATTCATAAGCGTAATTGTACAGCGTGAAAGACAAACGTGAACGAGAAAGGGGCCACGCTTGTCCTGGTCACCTGTCTCGCCCACGTTAACCCTTTGTGTAGTACACTTAGTATTGCGTTAAGTATACGAAGCGCAAGAGAAGAACATGGCTGCACACACGCCTCGTACATAAACCATCACTGCAGTGGCAATGCGGCGCGTCTCTATATTGAAACTTTAAAAGTTTATTTATCATAGATAAGGTTATTCGAATACAAATTACGGACTTTTGGGACCCAACGAATTTGTTAAAGGCTCCCAACCAATTGTTATTACCAAAAAAACACTTCTATGGCAGCTGCTGTTTTATACTGCGGAAACACATAAAGCAAAATTAGCTGTAGTAAGTAAAACAACAAAATACAGCAGTGAGTTCACTGCTTCACCGCTATCAGTATCATTTTCTACATTCATTGTTAGATGGGTTCGGCCGGAACTTAAATTTATGTGCATTATTGTCGACTTGTAACGCAGGCTGCACTTAGGCACATGAGACAATAAAGAGCGCCAAAATATGATTTATTTCTAACGTGATGGTTTTTTAAACTTTGGCACAGTATGCGACTGCATAGGCTTTTTTTGGAACTTGTCTCAACTTCTTTATCTTGCTGAAACAAAGGCGTATGCTGCATAGAGTGTCTTTTTCTGTAATATGAAAATGTTCTTATAACAGAGAAACAGAAAATAAGCATCACCCCTGCTACTGACCCTGTCCTAGCACACCCAATGAACACAAAATTTTGCCTTGCAAAATATTTCCTGATAGGTTAAATTGAATATCTTGACCTCTTAATGTCCACAAGCTCTTTCGCCCGTACAGGTGACTATTTTTCTCGCTTCACAACCAGTCCAGCAAGACGGCCTAAGGCTCTCTCAAAAACAAACACGGGAACTTAACGCGTCAAGTTAACATACTCAGAATCATTTGTTTCTAATTAGCATACAAGAATGTGCATGACGTTAAATATACGCGCGGATGTGATAATGTTGCTCTATTCATGTTTGTGGCTTTTGAAATAAAGTATATCACCTCACCTGCATTTAACGTTCGTGGGCTGTTGTATTCCATATACGTATGAGAAACTGGGCTGTTAGTCAAAACCGTATTTTCAGCTTCATGTTAAATATATATGAAACCACTGCAGTGCCTATATCCATTAGGAAGATGACACTATCGTACATGCTATAAAAAGAGCGATTACACTTTTATTTACTTATTAAACGTGAAAATATAGCCAGTGCGCATAGTGTATTCTAGCAAACAACTAGCAGTGTGTAAACCTTCGTGACTTATGTTAAGATTTGTTGTGTAGACAGCGTCATTTATTACCCGTTGGAATAAAAACTGGCTTGAGTAAAGCAGTTGGGAATATTTTATAGCAAATTAGCTATTGAGAACATTTAGTACGTGCAAATGAAATGAAAAAAAGTTGTGATATGCTTACGAAGAGATATAACATGAACTACGTTAAGTTTTAGAGTTTGTACTTGTGCACATTATTAGGCGTGGCTTACCTTCCGTAGGAATTAGGCAGACAAGAATATATGCCACAAGAATGCAAAGGAAAGTCCTCATTTTCTGTCTTTTGCCATAAGGAATGGGCTTGACAGTGGCCAAATTATCCAGGTTTCATGTTCCTTTTTGTGTATCCAGCAGCACGCGCATGTCTATGTCCTCGAGCTTGCACAATGATTGTTCAGCTGGATGATATATGAGGGTTTTATTCGGAATAAACAATTGGCAGATGGTACAGGTGGAGCTTGTTCAAACATACGCTAAGTTAAGCGTTCGTAAACCTGCACAATTGTGTGTTGTACTTGGAAGGACGCAGTGATTTTGTTCAGCCCACTTTTAAAACAAAACTCTTGTTCCCGCAACCCCCCCCCCCTCCCACCATGAAGCACCGAATACATAGGATTGTTCGTTTTCGGGTTTTATATGTTTGTTTTTAATTCGGGGGGTTAAAATCGGGTGCTATTTTTCAAGCTGAAAATTGGGGAGCAATCGGGGTTTTGTGGAACCAGTCCGCAATTCGGGTTTTTACGGGTTAAATTTGCACTTATATGTATACTCAGAATTACATTACATTCCTTTCTTCTTTTTCTTTTTTCTTTCTCTTTATTATAGGGTACCACGAGCTCGTTAACGCTAGCAAGTTAAAGCTAGAGATCTGTTTCAAGCTGGTAATATTTAATCAATATTTATTTTTTGACCACAAAATAAAATACAAGGTGGGTGTAAGTACACATTCGGAGGTACCGAAGTAACAACTGTCGGGGGGACCTCCTAACAAGACATGAAAAGGGGGCTAGTAGGATCGTGGCAACCAGTGAGCCATGTCATATATTATACAATTTCTACATCATCGGAAATGAACGATAAGAGAGAAAAAATCTTTTAAAAATATCACAAGTATAATCACACAGTTAAAAAGACAGAAAAAAATTGAATAAATCCTAAAGATACCTCGCAGAAATTCAAACTAGGATATATGGCACGTAAAACTGACAACGAGGAGAAGTATCAATAATAGTCAAAATTGAGTGACTCGGGAATTTGAACAGTACATTGCATAATAGTAAATCAGAACAACATCTAATTATTTCTATGTTCGTTAAATTATACTATGTGTCAGATAAAGTGTTCATGAAATGCTGCTTCGTTCTACGCTTGAATGATAATAATGTAGACGACTTCATATCAGCTGGTATTGAATTCCAAACACAAATGCCTAAAAACGCGACGGTAAATTTCCCATAATTACTTCTTGCTTTTGGAAGAAGAACATTGTGTTGTGCTGAAAATTTTGTGTTGTTAGAATTGATTAGGCTAGAGCGAGTAAAACCTGAAATATTAAGCTCGGTATTTATAAGACGAAACATAAGCAGTGACAGTTTATGATTGAATAACATGCGTAAAGGTAAAACATTTAGGGAACGGAATATGGGAGCAGAGGGAGATGTATGCGATTGCAATGCAATTAATCGTAATGCCTGCTTTTGCAAAACTTCTAGCTGATGAAGATATATGACATATGTATTACCCCAAGATGACAGGCAGTATAAGAGGTGACTGTGCATGTACGCGTAATATAAAGACATGAGAATGGTTTGCTGAAAGAAAGAGCGCGTTTTTATGATGACGTAAATACCAAATGAGATTTTTTGAATAAGTGATTGAATATGGCACTGGAACTTTAGGTTCTCATCTAGAACTACACCAAGAAATTTAGTAGACGCGGATCTTTCAGATACACTATTATTTAGAGACACTACAATAGAGTCAATGTGCAAAGTTCTTGAAGAATGGAATACCATAAATGTTGTCTTAGATGGGTTAATGGATAGCTTGTTTTTTACACACCATGAACGAACATTCGCTAGGTCAGCGTTAAGTTGATCCTGCAATGCGAATAAAATTTTATCAGATGCGAAAATAGTGGTGTCATCAACATAAAGAAGGCAGTGCACATCTGTTAATATTTCTGTCAAGTCATCAATGAATATGATAAGTAAAAGTGGCCCAAGTATGGATCCCTGAGGGACGCCTGTATTTACAATTTTTGATGAGGAGAAGACACCATTAACTTCTACTATATATGGTCGTTGGGAATTAATTCTAAAGGCGGCCCAGAAATGCCATAAGATTGAAGTTTACTTAAAAGAATACGATGGTTAATTGTATCAAGCGCCTTATTGAAATCAATAAAGAGAGCACCGACTAAGAGGCCTTGATTGATGGCTAATTTAACCCTCTCAGTAAAAGTAATAAGTGCTAGTTCAGTTGAAAAATTGTCACGAAAACCAAATTGATTAGGAGTCAAAAGAATAAATTTGGGTAAGTATTTAGTTGCGCGATTGTGTATTAGCTTTTCGATCACCTTACTGAAGAAAGACAGAATGCAGATAGGACGATAATTACTCATGCACTTACGGTCACCTTTTTTAAATACTGGGATTACTTTACCTGTCTTCAAGCGATTAGGAAAGATGCCATGTATAAATAATCTGTTTCCTATATGTGCTAACGCAGGTGAGATTTCACTAGACGCAAGCTTAATGCTAGAGGCGCGTATCAAGTCGAGGCCTGGGCCGGTTGTTTTAAGAGAATTTATAATATTGTATACTTCTAGCGATGTTGTGGGAAACATGTGAAAGGAATGAGAACAGGAGCGGAGAAGTAAGTAATGTTGAATCAAGCTGACTACCGTCTGCAATACTAAAATGGACACTAAAAACCTTAACTATGTCTTGAGGGTAAGTAATATTAGCAGAATCGTGGTTCACACAGGATATGTGATTTTTAGTTGTACTAATGTTCAAGTATTCTTTAATAACCTGCCAGTTTCATCTGGTATCACTTCCATTTTTCCTTATTTTATTTTCGTAGTATTTACGCTTGGCATTTTTTAAAAGTGGCTGTTAGAACATTTGAACACGTGTGTAAGCGCAACCGCAGCGCATTAATGAATGGCTGGACGTTAAGTTTCTTACGAAGAGTATCTCATTTTTTAATGGACCATAATAAAGAATCACTATTCCAAGGCTTTCTTGGCGACCTAAACCATCGCGTCAGAGTATTGTTATTTGTGCACAAGTTAGAGCATTCGGATATTTTTGCAAAAAAAGAGGGGACATCAGCTTTTTCTTACGAATACTCCGAAGTTGGGCGTTTGAAAGTAATAATGCCAGCGAAGGGCATTGATAACTTCTTGGAAATAAAACATCTTATTCAAGAAAAGCTGGTCGTCGATTTTTTACACAACCGGCTTCCGTAGAATGACACGGTGAGTTACTAACTTAGACAAGGCTGAAGACTGGGCGTGTTGGTATAGCTTACTAGAGGTTGGATTGCGCAACACTTTGACGAGACACATGCACAGAAGAGAAACACACGCCACAGAGCGCTTGTGTTGTGTGTTTCTCTTCTGTGTGTCTCTTCAAATTGTTGTGCAATCCAACCTCTACTGACTCAGGGTTAGGCGCGCTCGTTGGGCGGGTCACTGGAGTTCAATAAGAAAACAGGATCTAACTTCGTTGTCCCGAGGCAGGGTAGCTAGCGCGTGTTCACCGCAAACTCCGTGCAGCGTAACAAAAAAAGAAAAAAAAAGGCTGGTATGTGGTTTTAGAATTCGGGGTGAAATCGGGTTTACCCAGATTCGCCTGAAACAAGTTCAAGATGTAAAGATCGGGCAAAATTGGGTTTTACCTAAAAACGAACAACCCTACGCATACATCGCAAACCGAGGTGACCCGGGGTGGTAGGCGATAAGCGCCGACATGAGCTCCAATACGAAAGCGCCATCGTCTAAATTTTAACTCAATACACCTAATGTGATCATTCCTTTGTTGTCAAGTCATCGTCAACTTTCCGCCGCCTTCACTCTGTCGCCATCATTGCATTCACATATCGTCGTCATCACGTGGCCATCGTAGTGCCTGGTCGTCGTTATTCCGTCGTCATCAACCAATCGTCTTCATTCAATCGTCCGCATTGCGTGATCGTCCTGCAGTCGCCGTCGTGCCTTCGTGTTTGTTCAAGCTTTTTTTTTATTGTCGCTGCGCCGCGGTCACACCGTCGTCGTGTTGCCTTCCTTCGCCGTTTCACTCTCGTCATGCTGTCTTCATCATGCCGCCGTCATCATACAATTGACGTCACTCCAGTTTCGTCATCGCGTAGTCGGCAGGCTGCCGTCGTCGTAAATTGCAAATCTTTCGCCATTGTCTTGTCATTGTCATCAGACCAGAGACGTCAACCCGTCGCCAACATTACACCGATATCATTGTGTCACCATCGCACAGTCGTTGTCATGCTGTTGCGGTCATTCCACGATCGTCATTTTGTCGAAGTGCTTCCAGTGTCGCCTTGCCATTAACGTCATATCGACATCTCCATTCCATCGTGGGCATTGCGTCCTCATCATTCCGCCTTCATTATGAGTCAGGTAGCAATGTTTCAGAGCAACAAGTATAGATTGAGTGAGGTGGTTCCCGGTTAAAATGTGTCAAAACTGGTTGTGCTCTATATATTGAAATGGTCGATAAGCAATATTAGCGTTCTTCGCAAACACCGACGAAAGCATTGATTAGACTGATTCGCAGAGCGCATGACATAGGCATAGATAACTTTTTCTTGTTTTTTGTGGGCATTGGTAGTGTGCGACTAAACCGCATAGGAATGTACTTGTAAGACCATAGGCAGGAGAGTTACTCAGAAAGAAAAGGCAGATACTCCTTTCAGCGACAAGAACATTTAGTGTAAAAGATGTTTGCCAAATTAGGTGTTTTTTTCTTTCCCGGATGAAACCCTGTCGTATGTATTTGAGCGCTCTTTATCGTACCTCGATTTGTCGGTGCCATACCAACCTATTGCCTAGCCTATCTCCGCTCAGGGCTTTATTACATCGTAACGAATGCAAGTTCCAACGCAAACACTAATGTATCTGCCAAACGAAAAATCTATTAGGTGAGCCGAGATCTATTAGCTGCCCGCACGGTTCCGATGACCCACATGGTAGCCCGAATACGGATGCAAGCGCTTCAGTTCATTAATAATGAATATTGCGATGAACCAGGAACTTCTATAGAGAGTATGGAGGGGCAGGAGTGTCAAATTCGTTTTGCAAATGTAAATGTTCAATCGTAACTCTGCCTGTCCCAATACCTTCCTATTTAGCAATATTATAATAAGCAATAAAATAGTTGACCATCTCATACTAATGTGTGTTCTCTTCTATATCATTTTGTTTGTAAATGTAACGCTCGATATGCCCTTTAAGACCAGTTCTACATATGCAATATGTCAGTTTTGGAATTCGATATTCCAATCGCCACATGTATAAGTGTTAGTTGTGTATATAGAACCTACTAACTATTTTCGATACACAATCCCAAATGCAATAACAGCGTTTGTTTTGGGGATACGTGGTTAAACGGTCCTAAATGCTCTACAACGCATTGACCTGCAACAGTAGGGTAGAATCTCACATTTATTTCATACTTATGTAAAATTACACGTTTCGATAAAGGGGCATTCACTATCACCTACACGTTATTGTGTTTCGACATTTAAGCAGAATTCATAGCTATTTTATTGTATACATACGGAAGCGGCAAACCAATTTCCTCACATGTCTACCTGTAGTAATGACGTAGCTACAGTGTGATAGGTACCAAGCAGACGCAGACATTAAAAAATAGGCGACATGAAAGCTTACCGGAGTTACAACAAGGATTCGCCATAACGCGGGCTTCTATGCCTTGTCTCTGTTTCCTACGCATAGTGAGTCTATAAATTCTAGGTATCTTCACATACTTCGAAGGCACAATTTGCAGTCATGTCGCTTGGACTTCTGCGATTGACGCAGTACCCGTCTAGCACAGCTGTCGGGCATACCACTATGGTGCGTCTGTCATCTGTAATATTGGAGCAGGTATAAAGCAGCGTGCTGTTCGTTGTGCTTCGGTTTTGTGGGAATTGTTTTTCTGACATCTGGTTATTTTTGCATGTCGAGGTCAAGCAAGATTTTGTTGCTGAGGGCCTTTATAAGCGCACGAATATCCTAACACGCTGTACATTGTACATTGTGGGCCCGCGTGAAGAGCGGCAGAATAACATCCAGTAAGCCATGTCGGCATCGTTCGACATTTCTTGAGATGAAATGAATATCGACTGTATCTACATATATGTGACGCCTCATCAAGAGCCCATTCAACGGAGCGGAGGTGGCTTAGTGGTTTTGACGTTATGCTGCTAAGCACGAGGTCGCCAGATCAAATCGTGGCCACGGCGGCCGCATTTCAATGGGGGCGAAATTCATAAATGCCCGTGTACCGTGAATTGGGTCCACGATAAAGAATCCCACGTGGTCAAAATTATTGTGGAGTCTCCCACTACAGCGTGCCTGATAATCAGATTGTGGTTTTGACACGCAGAACCCAATAAACAGTTTTTCTTAATTTTTGATATGACATAGGCTCTCCCCCAGGTGAAGAATATTGTGGCTATGCAACTTGACCTACACGCCAACAATCTCGAAGCACAAGGTTGCACGTGAGGAGAGTGAGTTACATCATTTCTTAAAAGGCATGCGCCTGTGCCGAATTGAGTAGTGTTAAAAAATTTTGCTCTAGAGGACACTGCTTCAAAGCTGTAATAAGGCATCCAACTTTTTTAAAGGTCCCGTTCTGAGGTGACTTCTACCTACAAATCTACAGCCCGACGTGCATACCGACCTATCTGCCTAATGCAATGTGCCTAAAATGAGAAAGAGAAGGTTTGCTATAATATTCACCAAGAAGACCCGGTTCAGTACGCTTCCCTACGTTCACGTAGGTTTGGCATAAAACCACCATCCATTTTATAATGGTTATTACGGCGACCTCGTGATTAGCAGCATAACGTCAAAACCACAAAGCAGCCATTTATCATCCATTTTGTGTTGGATTCCTGAATAAAGATTTTTACATCAGATAATGTATAGGAACGTTACGTTTTTGAAAACAATGAACCTCTCAAACATCAGCATATTACACAATACAATTTTGGATAGGAAGGTGAGACGCGTATCAGCTGCTTCAGTTGTCCTCATATTTCGTCACCTAATTTGCGGAGCGCCCTGTACAATTTGCATTAACACGCCTAAGGGACGTGGAAATTTATAATTGAAAGTCGGCTACGCGTGGAACAAATTTTTAAGCTGAAATTTGGAGTGAAAATTTTCTTCTAAACTGCGTTTGTAGGTTCTCATGTAGCTCTCCTTTCTTTCAGTCAACACAGACACGACCAAATTTATTTTGGTACAATGAAGATTACTGGCATATCTCTGAAAGAACCTGCGAACTTTCACATCATGTTAGACTTTGTGAAGGTAACGAATCACCACACTGTTTCATTTCTTACTCTTCGTTTCGTGATGGCCAGTCAACCTCTAGAGACCTTCAGAACTGCGTTAATTCATGTCAATTACATGCAGGGAAAACGAATCAAGGAATGTTACGTAATAAATTGAGTTGAAATGCATACGGCAGAATTACCAAATTGTGACTAAGCGCACCGCCATCATTGAAAACAAAAGTACAGTCATGTCATTCTACCAGTGCTTACACATGGAGGGTAAACTTGGAGCGTAATAAAAAGCTTCAGAACAAGTTTACAACCGCCCTAGGAGTGATGGAACAATATGGTTAGGCGTGACTTAAGAGACATCAAGAGAGCGATGTGGGTCAGAGAGCAAACTGGGATAGCCGATCTTCTAATTGAGATTAGGAAAGAAATTGAGCTGAGCAGGACGGTGGACCATTAGAGTTTCAGAATGGGTGCCAAGCGAAGGGAAGTGCCGTCGAGGAAAGGAGTAAATTAGGTGGGCTTAAGAAATTATAAATTTGCCAGCGCAAGTTAGAACCAGTTAGCACAAGACGAGTATAATGAGAGATCGATGGGAGAGACCGTTGTCCTGTAGGGGACATGAAAATAGGCTGAATATGATAACAACAACGTGCATGATTTCATGACACAACCCCAAGCATAAGAAACCTCTATTTTCTCAGAAAACAAGACTGAAGACATGAAAAAGAAGTACTGAGGCGAACTGCTTATCTTTATCAAAAGGGCCAGTATCGTGAAACTGCATGCTTCTAATATTGTATAAGCGCAGACTCAACGCTGGTGTTACCACTCGAAAATCCCAATGCAAGCGCTGATCTTTCTGACAATGCAAAAATGAAGGAATAATCAGAACCATATTTTGTAAACATATTTGAACTGGTGTCTTCCTCACTTTTTATTAATGATGAAAACCGGGTGATCATCTAGGCATCGATGAATCTGCGCCTGTGCACGTCGTTCACATTATTTTCAATGAGGCGATCAAACTAGCTCAGATAAATATAGCAGACGTTTGGCCCCTTGATCAGCAACCTTGGGTGCCCTAACCTCACTGCGTAATAGTTGAATACCAACTCAATCACTTTCAACCTCGAAGTTTTCCTTAACGCGAAGCTTTGCCCGGATATGCCGCTATATAAACTGTCGCTGTGTCATTTATTGTATTTTAACTTAATCTACGGCTTTTCCCGTAGCCTTTCTAATATTCTGTGGTCCACTCTGCGTACTAATCTTTAATAAACATCTGCGAAACACAGCGGGCACCACAATTCTTTCTCGTCATTAGGTTGTGCTATTCGTATCCCTCAACTTTTGCTAATGCTGCCAAATTGGATCACTCATTTTCCAAGAAATTATCCCGGGTCACATAACAGAAACAAGTATTTTCACCAACCTTCCAATTAGACACATTTCTTCTGGTCGTCACGACAAGCTGATAAATATAGCAGGTAAAAATCTACAACAATGGTCCCGCGAATGCAGCTGATGTTCTTGAGAATGGCAATTGTTTCAGTGTCCAAGCGTCAGTGCCATCAGGGTTGATGAACATCTGGAATATGGAAAACAAGCGACGGGTGTCACCGCTAGCCGCCACGCGCTGTCGATGGAAAGCGAAGCTTGTGTCGCTGTCAGAGTACGGAGCAAATTGTTGATGTCTCATTGGTATCAACAGACAGAAATAAGCCAAACTGAGCAATATGGGAGTGACAATACAGAATTGAAAGCGCGGTGCCACTTGAAACTTTAAAAGCATGAAATAGTTGGGAGCAGAAATAAATATATAATAGGTCGGTAACGGCGAGAACAAATGGCGATGTAGGCGACACCACGTACCCGAGCACACGAGGGTTGGACCCTCCCGCGTCTAGCCGCGCGTGGCTTAGCCGTGTCCGGGGAAAAGGGGATCCTGGGGGTTAAGCCAACGCTGAGTGTTTGGACCTTTAAGGCACCTCGGCGGAGGCAACACACCCTTTTGGCCTCGGCTTCACGTAGACGGCACCCCCGGACTGACCCACCCGGCAGAAATCGGTAGTTGCCTTTGTCTGTCTCTCTCTCCCTCCAACCTTCGTCTTTCTCCCTCACTTGCCACCTCTCCTGTCTTCTCTTCGCTTCGTTTTACTTCCAATTTTCCAGGCAGCAAGGGTAAACATGGTGTTTTTGTCCAACCTTCGGTCTATTATATTAGGTTACAGTGGCTATGTACAGCTGGCGTCTGCGTCTTCTTCGGGTCTCGTAGCGTCCCCTTGTTGGGCTCGGTGGTGGGCGGCTGGCATAGCTACCTAAGTCAGCGTTACCTTTATGGCATTTTTGTCATTACCCCGACTCCCTGATCGCCCTCATAAACGAAGGCGCGCCGAATAAGTTTTCAAATTTATTGGCCGACCAAGTTGATAATGTTCTAAGATTTCATGTTGTACATTCTCAGAAAGCAGAAAAGTCAGCAAGAATCGTCCCACCTTTCCTGGTTACGAAATCGCTAATGGAAGCTTTTGGCCTAGGTTACAAAATTTGCAAGTTGGCAAGCGGTGATCTACTTCTTGAACTCCATGATAAAATGCAATACGAAAAGCTGCCTAATCTTGTGTCTTTCGAGGCCATTTCAGTGAGAGTCACCCCCCCTCACACTGTTCTATGAACACCATTCGTGGTGTCATCTCCGATGAGGATCTAATGGAGCTAACTGAGACTGAACTTTTGGAGGGATGGAGTGACCAGAATGTCATCAATGTGAAAAGAATTAAGATGAGGCGCGATGGTAAAGAGATTCAAAACAAGCATCTATTCCTAACATTCGGCTCAAGTGTGCTTCCCGAGAACACGTCGACGTGCCAAGAGGGAAAGTTCGGATAGGTACATCTTCAGTGAAAATTCGTACACCGATGAGAGAAAAGTCTGGAATCGGGTAAATGAACTAACAGGTCGGGAGTCACATCCCCTACCTTTAGTAAGTACACAAAGTGATATCCTGGAAGATCAGGCGGATTGTCTAAGGGAACATTTTGAATATGTCTCAAGTGCATCACACTATACCTAAACATTCCTTAGATTCAAAGAACGCGAAGAGCGGCGACCTCTAAATCGCAAAGGCTCATCGAGTGATGCCTACAATTTCCCATTTACTCGGCGCCAGGTGGCGATCGTATCATGTACGAAATGATTAGGTACTTACACCCCGAAACACTGAAAACACTCTTGTCTCTTTTTAATGCCATGTGGGCGGCTGGCTGTATTCCGTCCTCATGAAATGAATCCATAGTCATCCCGATACTTACAAGGCAAAGACCCGTCCTTAGCCAGCAGCTACAGGCCAATAGCTTTAACAAGCTGCCCGTTCAAGCTGTATGAAAAAATTGATAAACCGGCGCTTAATATGCTTCCTAGAAAATAACAAAATACTGGACACCTTTCAGTGTGGTTTTCGAGAAGGTATGTCTACAACAGACCACCTTGTCCGCATTGGGGCATATATTAGAGATGCTTTCATACATAAGCAGTTCTGTCTGTATTTCTAGACCTAGAGAAAGCTTACGACACCACATGGCGCTTTGGAATTCTCCGAGATCTTTCTGCGATGGGTGTCCGTGGCAATATGTGCTAAACACAATCGAAAGTTACCTCACTAATCGCACATTTCGCTTAAGGGTGCGCAGATCATTGTCTAGGTCATTCACACAAGAAACTGGTGTGCCACAGGGGGGTGTGCTTAGCTGCACACTATTTATTGTAAAAATGAATTCCCTGCGTACAGTCATCCCACGCACAATGTTTTATTCTGTTTATGTCGACGATATGCAGATAGCCTTTAAGTCATGTAATATTGCCATCTGCGAACGACAAGTGCAGCTGGGAATAAACAGATTGTCCGAATGGGCAGATGAAAATGGTTTCAAATTGAATTCACAGAAGAGCACTTGCATACTCTTTAAAAACAAGAGAGGCGTAACGCAAGTGCCAAGTATTGAAATCAAAGGAGAAGCGCTATCTGTGAGCAGCGAGCACAAGTTTTTAGGAATAATTTTAGATTCTAAACTGATGTTTCTTCTTCATCTTAAGCATCTGAGGGCAAAATGCTTGAAGGTGCTTGCCTTTTAAAACTTCTGTCGCGCACAACATGGGGCAGTGATCGAAAGTGTTTGCTTAACTTGTACAACAATCTTGTCCTCTCATGCCTTGATTACGGGTCTATAATTTATAATTCGGCAACGCCAAGTGCATTAAAAATACTAGACCCTGTTCACCATCTGGGTATCCGTCTCGCGACCGGTGCTTTCAAAACAAGTCCTATCCAGAGCCTATATGTAGAGTCGAATCAGTGGTCATTTCATCCCCAGCGATCATATAGCAGTTGTATATATTATATGAAAATACACGCGAACATCGAACATACTTATTCAACTATCAATGACGTGACCGCTGCCACACTCTTCCATTATCGACCGGCAGCGAGAAATCCGTTCTCTTTGCGTGTGAGGAACCTCAGTGAGGAAATGGGTGTTCCACTTCTTGAACATTGTCCTATGGCTCCAGCGAAACAGTTACCACCGTGGCGGATTGCGATGCATCGTTTGTAGAGGTCACCAAGCACGCACCAGAGGCACACATTAAAATTCATTTCCTAGAGCTTCAATACAAGTACTCGTGCACAGAGTTTTACACAGACGCTTCTAGGTCACATGCCGGCGTGTCGTTTGCAGCCGTCGGTCCATCCTTCTCAGAATCCGGTGTACTCCACCCGGGAACGAGTATCTTTACGGCTGATGCCTATGCACTATTACTGGCTGTGAATCATATATAAAGAAATCAAAACTTCAAAAAGCAATTACATTTACAGACTCCCTAAGCGTCGTGAAAGCCCTGATGTCACTCTGCAAAAACAAAAACACTGTTCTCACTGAGCTTTATTCCATTCTATGCCGAGCGTATTTATCAAACCAGTATGTCATTATAAGCTTGGTGCCGGGCCATAGAGGCATTGAGGGTAATGTGCGAGCAGATAAAATGGCCACATCAGCTACATCGCGCGCTACTAATCGTACAGTAGCTGCTCCTGGAACAGACTTGAAACATTTCAAAATGCGAACTGCGAAGCCACTGGCAACACTTGTGGGACACTCTAACAAATAATAAACTTCACTTGATTAAACTACAGTTAGGTTTCTGGCCCCCCGTCACGAAAACACGAGGGACATATGTCCTATTCTGTCGTCTCAGAATAGGACATACATTTGGCACCCACAGTTTTTTGCTGTTGATGAACCACTGGTGATGAACCACCAACCTGTGGTAGAAGTGGTGAGAGGCTGACCGTCCTCCACGTCTTTATGGAGTGTCGGAAAGCCGAAACAGAGAGAAAGAATTATATTCCGCAAGCGCACCGATATCATGTCCTTCTTCATCCCATTATGTTTCTTAGTGAAGAACCACTGCTTAACACCAAGCAGTCCTCGCTTTCTTGAACGTAATTGTTTTACATTTTATTAGCCCAATACATTCGTAGCGTATCCTCTCTCCAGAGGATGCCGCTGTGATAGTAGTTCTGTATAGCAAATACCTCCAGGCCCTTGTGTTTCAAGGGCTCTGTTCAGGTAGAAGTGCTTCTTGGGAATTTTTATATCTTACATATTTTGTATATCTTATCATTCTTTAGCAATCAATTTTTTTATGTTCATAGTACACGTGACTAGTCATTGCCATTATCTTACTATATGTTGATTTTACGCACTTTACAGCGACTAATTTAGGCCCCTTTACAGCCCCGTCACATCTACTTCTCAAAATTCATTACTTCCCTGCGAAGTAACAAACACTGGCATGACGCTCTTTGGCCATACCTGGCCCTTGCGTCACTAAACCACATACATTCATTCAAATGGCGACATGGAAATTTCTGTTAAGGGAGACACTATCCGTTAAGCATTGTAGAAACTACAAGCGCGATAAAACATTCACATCAGGTCCCAAAAACGATACGAATTGCGGCAGATTCATCTTACGATTACTGTTGATGGTGATGTATCAGCATAAAATTAATATAGCGACACAACGTATTGCCACCGTCGAAACGAGTTGTGTATGAGGCGTGTGCTGCGGCGAGACTGTTCTCTCGGGCTTCGATGTTCAATATGACTTATTAGCATCCCCTATAAGCATCCGGTGACATATCTTCAGCCAGCCTGCTTTAGTTACTCAGGTATGCTATACATTCTTGTCTTTCTAGAATTCTTTGTATACGTCCCGTTACCATTTTTTTCTCTTCCTCAAAACTGCTCTATCTACATTGCACTGCCGCCTATGCCTGTAACGAATCCGGTCGTATCTAACTCTTCCCTTCTTTTATTTCTACCAATACTCCAAACGTCTCCTGCTTATCCAGGCTGCTGACCGGTCAATGCTTCCATCGATTTTAAATCTAAGCACTCTGGAAGGTGTACGGTACCCTACGGGGCTCATGGGGTTAACACCTTCGTATTCCATTGGGATATGCTTAGTGGTCTCCGGATTTTTGCTGCAGCATACACATGCCTCATCTAGTTGCGAATATTTGCTCCGGTATGTTGTTCTTATTAGGCAACCAGCTCGAACCTCAATTAACAAAGCACTTCCCTTCCAATTATCGTGCAGATTTTTTCTTCTAATTTCTTTCTTCTCATTCTTGTAAATCAAACATGGTCATTCTTAAAGCGAAGCTGTTAAGGGCTCAGTCTTCGATGGTCGCTTCCGGATGTAGAAAAAAAACTCTCATTGGCCGTATGCTGTATCTGCGCGAGAAAGCGCGCGAGGGGCGAGCGCTTTCACGGGGAGCCAACGCAGGGCGGAGAGGAAACGCCACTTCTTCGGTCGCGCGAATGGCCGTGGGAGGAATGGCCTCCCACGCGGGCGGTCGCGCGCACCGTATCTTGAATGCGATCAGCAACACGGCTCCTACCTCTGTATGCGCTGTGCTTTCGCCGCTCAGTTTCCGTTGAAGCGATAGACCGCATGAACCTTCGCTCGCTGCTGCTGGAGCGCTTGCTCACGCCAGCGTTTTGACAGCGGTTGTTTGCAGTCACACAAACAACGCAAAGAACCGTTGTCAACGTGAGCGACGTTTTGCCCGCGTTCGCACCGAACGCGCGTGGCATCGGTGACTTGTTTATGTAGAACGTGTCAACCTTAGCCGTAAACCCAATGGCGGTGTACGGTAGCGACCATAAGGCCATGGTCCCTGTGGTCACTAAATAAATGAAAACCAACGGATGATATATATTTCTCATTCTTCAATAGTTCAAATAACCAACTACACCATCACATCTTAATAGTCATAATAAGAAATAGATAATTCCCACCATAGTACAGCTTCGCTTGTCTTCTATCTCCACCCCATCTTGCGTTCCATCTCACTGTCTTTCTCATGACTCCTGTTTGTCTGTCTACACTTTCAATTACCCTGTACTTGGTTGCCAACATTCTTGACCTCTTCCTCAATTCTGTGTCCACGCTTTTCAGGTACATATCCTTGTACACCTTAGCCGATCACTTATTTTTAACCATGTTGCTGAGTGTACAAAACTTCACTAACACTCGGCGCCATCTAGCCCCACTGCCGTGAAGCATCTTCATGGTCTCTGAAATGCATGATACACCGGTGCGTGTTAACACTAAGAAACACGTCATGCGGAAACTGGGCTCCTCTCTATCGCTCGTTTCAGAACACGCAGCGCCATCTAGTGACACTGCCGAGAAGTCTGCGCATGGTATCCGAGACGAGAAGCGTGGCGCAGGTGAACACTGACTGGAAACGAAGATGCACACTGACACGTTCGCAGTCAATCGTCATATTGTCCCCGTTATAGTCTGATGTATACCAGTGCAATAACGAAGAACGCACACCGATTAGCGAAATTTATCGCTCTGTTAAAGCTCAAGCTGTCGTGCTTCCGTCATTTTTGGGTGGACGGCGTTTATCTGAATATGCTCAGTAGTTGGTTACACAGCACGTCCACCACAGATGCGAATGTGGGTTGCGTTTCTTTACGAATGAGAACAGAACGAAAGCAATGCATTGAGTCGCTCGCAGAACAGGCGGACCTCGTTCTGCTAGTATTCATCTCTCCATCAGTGCGTATCAATATAATTTATAATAATATTCTTGAGATCACTTCAGCAATGATTAATATACGTAGTGCTGCTTAAAGTGAGAAAGAAAAAATTACTACTTGGATTTGGATACAACCTGGATAAAAATCAGCCTATTAAAACCTCTGTAAGGTAGGACTGTGCAAGTGAAAAATAAACAGTGCAGTTAGCAAGAAGTTACAACGTAACACGCTGTTCATCACTGAAGTTCACAGAACATCAATGGCTTGTCTACTTGAAGTGCTTAGCTCAAGGGGAGTTTCATTTAATTCATAGGTGATTTTGTCCGATTGGTGTTTAAGCAAAACTTAGCACATTTTGAGAATAAAACTGAAGTTTTGCAACAAATTTGATTTAGGACACAGCAAAATATTCGTCTTCATGGTTATCTTCTTTCGGGTTTATGTTCCACCCCCATTCTAAACGGATGTTTTTCTTTATTTTATTTCTATCCACACTAGCTGCCCACCAATGCGAGTTTTTCTGTTACTGTTAAACGCACGGAGCGCTCCCCCTCTGTATTATGAAGCGTACCTGTACTAAAATGATTCTTTTTATTGCGATAGCAATTATATGCACACTTCAACCGGATTTCTGCCGTCGCCGTCGCCGTCGTCGACGCCATCGCCGTCGCCGTGAGGTTCCCTATAGATAAAATCTTCGCCGCGCGCCGTATGCCCGAGCGGAAGCATGCGCGGCGCGCGCTATCACGGAGAGCGAACGCACTCAATCACCCACGCGCAAGCAAGGAAGCGGGAAGCCAGCGCCGGAGGAAGCGCGCGGGGGGGGGGGGGGGGGGGGGGCGCACTTTTACTCTGCCAACAACCGCACCCGTCGCTCGCCCGCACCGTCTCTTATCTCCACACGGCTCTGCCCTTTATGCGCCGTGCATTCGCCGCTCAGTTTCCGTTGAAGCGATAGACCGCACGTACCTTCGCCCGCTGCGGCGTATGGGCTGGCTGCCAGCGTTTTGACAGTCGTTGTCTGCAGTCATCCAGTGTGATCTATTCATGTTTGTTTGTGCGCGCTCACACCACGCTTGTTCATTCAGTTAGTAATAGTAGGGCCACATTTTCCAACGCACGCTACACATGCAATGCTGCCCGGATCGGCAGTGCAGCACTACAGGTGTGTCCCTTCGCACGCGCTGCCCACGGGAAGCGCTTCTCATCAACACCAATGTTTCACACGCGCCTTCTCGTGGTCATCGAGTCTCTCTTCATGTCGGTCTACTTACGCCGCAGCACACCTGCTTATTTAATCAGCTCATGTTTACTACAATTCATATTGCTACCAAAGCCGCTCACCTTACTTCGTATGACATTGCTGTGTTGCTATCGCATTCATTGCTTCGCCCTTAGGGCGCAACTGTGACATTTTTTTTCGAGTGAACAAAAGTACAGACCTCTTAGCCTTTCATAACTTGGTAAAAACAGTAGAAAAAGGCACTGAAAAATAATCATCATAACACTCCAGGGAAATTTAGCTGGGAACGTTGTGCAGCAGAATGATTCTCAACTCATATCCTTTGTATATTTAAAATTCTACTTTTATTCAAACCACGTGACTCGCTACAAAACTGACTCATTTCTTGCTGTTAGTACTGTCTTCAGGCAGTCTTTTTATATGGTGTTCCTTTGCAGATGTAAACGATACTTTTAAACATAGCGTGGTTAGGTCAACCAAATGCGTTGAGCCGTTGTACAAAGCAGTATGTAGATAAAAAAAAACACTTGCTTCTAAAAATTTTAGAGGCCTGAAAGCGGTGTTCGGTATTCTAACAACAATAAACCGTTCTACATAATTTTTTGATCCTGGCGCTCAAAGCATTGTGATTTCTAGAAAAAAATACATCATCCATAATAATTGCATTGTTTCGTGCCGTTAACCATATAGGTGTTCTGAATATTCTCTTTTTGATTATTGTTTCTAATGAAATATAAAAAATCAGTGTCTTCCACCATTGAGCACGCATGCGTGTATATTAAATAGACATTAAACGAGTTTTAACTTTGCTGTTCCGTGAGAATTTGCCCTGTCATTCGCACCTATTACCATTCATGAAACAAGCCAAGCAGCACCTTCTTGCGCCTTCTTGCGTTTCTCTGCCACCTTAGCTGACCGTTGTCAGGCCCAGTCGTTGCCCAAGCCCGCCGCGTGTTTTTCAGACGCGCCATTCTGCCTTGCCTGCTCACTGAAGCTTAGCGTAGACGGACTCCCACAGTGCGTGGGGTTTGGATGATTTTAATTCTAATGGTAGGAGAAGTACCTGGCATTCACGGAGAGAACAAGTCGAGAAGAAAGCCCAGCTGTGGAGCCGTTGTCATGCCGTTGTTGCCCCGCCGTAATCACTCCGTAGTGGTTACGCCACATCAACGCGCCGTCTTCGTCCCGTTGTCGTGATTTTGTAGTTGTCACGCTCTCTTCGTCATGCTTCAGTCTTCCACGGCATCACCATCTGTCTTGTCCTTATTTTACCGTCACGACACTGTCACTGTTCTGACGATACCACCACCGTCGCCATCCCCATGTCATGCCGTCTACGAAAACATGTCGACTATACATTCTGCTGCCTTCATGAAACACCCCCGTCGACTTCAGCTGTGTACTTCAGAAATGTAGCTAGTGTGTCCACGTGATTTATATGGTGCGCATAAGCTGTTCACTGACTCGCGTGCAGGAATCGTTCTGAAGTTTCGAGCAGAGAGCACAGTCCCATCACCGACTGGACAAGAGCAGCAAAGTCAAACTGCTGTATGACCAAACATCCACTTAGGTACTCCACTCGGAATCCACACTTGTCAATCCCTTCTGGTGGCGGACAAATAGCCCTGAGCAAACTGACCCTTTAAAACATTAAATATACGTATTTGAACATTCCCTCACTTGGACAATCATCTTGAATCCTTTCTGCAACGGTTTGATTATATTTCGGCGAGGTCTGCCAGTGAGGCCGTTTGATGCGATGATTCTGGATACGGGAATGACATTGTATTTCTCATGATTCGCGAGTTTTCTTTTCAGCTTGAGAAAAATGTGCACGCAATTTGCATATTGCTCAAAATAACTCAGTTGCATGTTTCTGTAGCTGTCTCAAATTTCTTAATTGATATGCTGACAATAGGTGCCATTATTAGACAAAAATATCTTTTTGTAATTGTGCAAAAATGTCATCAACAAAATTTTCTGGCGGCATGTAAAACTGTATGTTTATATGGTTCTTGTGCAATGATCCATTTTTTGTCCTAATACTCCAACCATTGGTTGCTTTTTATAAAAAGTTACAAATACGACAGAGCTCATTTCATACAATAGCTCATTGCAGAAATTTTCAGGAGCGCCTTTCAAAAACAATGCAGATCAAGCGTCACAGCTAGACGAATAATTTGAACTCCTCACTAAGTAGACTCCTTATTTTTACAAAAATCCCTAGAGCGGAAACAATAGATCAGGCAATTTGCCAAGGGAAACTTCTTTCTTTATTTCGCCAATCGTTTGGTTACGTATTACTAATTCTGTGATATTAAAAACGATATTTCAAGAGCGCAGTTTTCGTATAGGCTTTACGCTTTACTTCATACACTTTTTCTCTGCGCTGCTGCTTTCAAAGATGTCAAGGCATTTATGGGTAGCATCAAAGCGTTGCAAATGTAGCTGGCTAGTCCCAATCTAAAACTGGATAGGATACCTAAGTATTTTTAGTAGAAACAGGAGCAGCAAAGAATAGATCTTAGAGCAGCAGTAGTATTCCTTGTCCTTTCCTTTAATGGTATCTGTCCAGGACACAAAACGAAAATCCGTGTTGAGGGTCGAGCGAGCGCCGCAGTAAAGTACATTAAGTTCTTTACCTACGCAGCAATGACTTCCCTAGCACGAGAAAATGTTCCGGCCATCCATTGCATCTGTAGAACACGTGAAGTGTGTCTAAGGAATAGGTTTGTGCAATGTCGCTCGAAGAGCTGCACATAGATGCATTCATTGAAGCAATATATTGGGCCAGATGAGCTTGCAATATAGTTAATATCGCACAACAGACGACCAAAGTGCAGTGCAGGAATGGAGTGTGCCATAGATTTCAGCTCAGGCATGCTTGGAAAACATGCTGCAATGGTAGCACCGAAAGCTCGATAGCATTAGGATAGAATCTTTGATATCTGAATGAAAATGTGAAAGCACTTACAATGCAACTTGTAGGCCTGTAGAGCCACTCATGAGTGCCTGACGACATATATACCAGGAACCTTCAAATACCAAACGATTAGGCATCTACGTCAAAACATTTGACGCATCCGTGAGTTCTAGCCTTGATATTATACTTTAATTGCACTGAACTTGCCACTGAACTTTAATGCCACTGTATGCAGCTGGCAGCGCAGAAATACTACGATGACGATGTCAATGACATGCTGAGGACTTTTTCACCTTTGGGAGACGGTGTAGCTTTGGAAGCTGCAAGGCAAGTGTATTTTAACATTTAGAAATACAGGCAGACTTTCAATTTCAAGCGAAGAGAAGAGACTCTGTGCTGTTAGATGTTTCAATAAGTTTTGTTCTAGAGTATGTTGGTAGTGATTACTCCCATATGAATTAACATGCTGCCACTGGCAATACAGTTCAGGATAATTTTTGTATTTAGTGCAATTATCGAAATTTTGTCACAACACAATAATATGCGAAGCCGGCATCATATTTATTTAGTTAGTTATATTCATTTAATTATATGTTGCAGTCAACGAAATGAGCACTTTTTTGCTTGAAAGATGCCAAATATTATAGCATGTGTGGCCGACTCTTGGAATAACGTGTCATACTGAATAAACAAGTGCGAAAATTGGCGACAAATAAGGGGACGTCGTGAGTGACAACACCTAAATCTAATAATTGCGCAGCACATCAGCCACATATATAATGCATGAGCTCATTTTGAAACGAAGTGCTAAGAGCATCTTGAAGAACACAAAACAAAATCTTCTTTACTTGTAATGGCTCAACGTACGTTACATAGAAATTATCGTTTCGTACACGTTATTGGCCAGTTGTAGTGATTGCTTCTGTGATGGGAGGTAACTATAGCGAACGCAGTCTTACGTAATGTGCTAATTACTCTACGTACTTGTTTCAGCAACAATAAGCTAGATATATGGTATTTTTAACGCTGATTCAATTGTAACAGAAAAGTTTCATGCTTGATTTAGAGTCACGTGCCTCGAGTTCAAAGTTAGCTATTCCGCCCTAACGAGGTCGTCGTTATAATAGCGAATATTGGTGCATGGTAACCTGCCATCTTATATATCATTCAAGAAATATTACACAATAATTCATGTTTAAAATATGCGCCTGAAGCCGTTCCCCGAACAAAAGTCTTAGCCGGTATGGCTGTCCAACCACTGCAACATGGTAAAGGTATCAAAATATAGATGATTTCACAATGCTTCGATGGAACGAGGAACATAACTAGTAAACATGGTAATGCTAGTCGAGTTGTAATAGCACATCAAAGCTACTTCACTATTGTAGGCGTCATGCATGGCAAGCGTCACTTCCAGATAATTTAACTTCTGAAAATAGATGACCATTGGTGATATTGCAATATGGAATCGCTAGGTAGCCTGCTTAACTTTACAGCTTCCACTGCCTAATTATCACCTGCGTTGTATATATGTACTATAGATACTTCAAAAGTGTTTACAGCTAACCATGCTACCAAGATTTGTATTAATATGGAAAGTCGCCGTGTAGTTGGTTTATGACAACCCTTATAGCGCAGAACTAGCAATGATACAAGTTGATATACGTTTGTGCAGGACGCATTTGACAAAGAAGTGAGGTAATATAAACGTGCAAAAACGGCCATTATTTTGCACTTTAACGTGCCCAGGAGGTTGAAGTCACCGGCTGAGATAGCCTGAATACGTTTAGTGAACATAAACATTTTCGTTCTACCAAACGTACGCTGCACATCAGTTTAGGCAATGGGACTATGTTGAATGGGGGTAAATATTCAACACAATAACACATGCATGTCAAATTGAACCTTGAGTCGACAAATTTGATTACCTTCTGAGAAAAGACCAAATAAACCCATCATTTATTTATATCGACTGAGTGAATTATGCTTTCAGCCGCATTCTTCTCTCATGGTACTCAAATAAGCGTTCATGGTTGCATTACTCGATCGTACCGGGAAAGAATCCCGCGAATACATGCAAAGTGCCTCTAGCGGCCAGTCGCGCAGCAATCTTGCGCGTATTCGCGGGCTTCTTTCATGCTCGGAAAACACTTTTATGTAGAACGTATTGAGCAACAGCAAGGTGTATCGGCAGTTTTTCATGTTTATGTACAATTTTCTCAATGACACTTTTTATCTAATATTTTATATTTAAGAATGTGAATAATTAACACTTATTCTGTAATTAGGCCGAATGGAAAAAATAATCTTAGTATCGCCTAGTAAGGGCAAACAACATTACTGATGTTCTGTCCACCTACGTCGCATTTGCATATTTTTAAATAATGGTGCATCATAGTTGGCACACCCAGCATACGTATCGCTCTAAACACTCCAGATTGTGGATTGAGCCGGGAAATTGGCTGAATTTTCGCTATGTCACAAATTCTCAACAAATGGCATGTACGCATTTCTTTAGGCTGCGATGGTTACGTGAGAATACAATGCGTTATTAGTAAACAAATAGAAAAGGAACCTGGTTTAGAGAGATGAGGTGAATAGGCAGACAGTTGCCAATTGTTATTGCGACGCTGATGATTCTTTCAGTGCCTAGTTTCCAGGGTTTTGTTACAGAGGAACCCTGAGGATGCAGTTGTGCGTGACGCTTGCGTGCGTTGTTTTTTCTTGAGCGTGGGTGCACGCCTTGGAGAAGGTTTTGAACTATTACCAGGCTCTATAAGAAGAAAGAAGGGTCCTTTTGTTTATTGAATACACATTGTTTCAATGGATCAAGTCTGCTTAGGGCAGATCTTTCACCGGACGGTGGCATTGATAAGATGAGCCTCAGCGACAAAGATTAGGAGGACTATGCATGAAGACTTTATGACCTTTCCGATTATCGACACGAACAACGAGGACAAGGAAGGCAAGAACTGCAGCCGCTCTCGACGCGTGCCTCTTAGCATGTGAAATATTGTCGAGAATGAAGCTATCCTGAATTAAGAAATGGTGTCAGATATACCTCGCTGACACGCATTCGCTGAAAGTGGGAGAGTGTATTGTCGGGTTGAATATTTCATAATTTTTCTGTGAAGCAACACTTTGCATAGCAGCAAACGACACTCCTCCAAGGCCAAGCGGCAGACGGTCATCGTCTATGAAATTATGCCTAGTATCGAAGAAGTGCCTTGTGACAGCCGTTTCAAATTTTGGCGTCACGATGAGAGCAGGGAATTGGTCACATGTGAGATACACATGGCAGAGATGCAGAGAAGCAATCAAAGAACAGACAGTGTCCATGTGCTCCATGTGTAATGTTCGCTTCTACCCCAGCAAGAACAATAACTCCTTTTTCAACCTCAACGCCATTTCAGACAGTAAAGCCGAAATTGACAGTGTTACAAAGATGAAAACTGTTTCAGAGGACAAAAACCTGTCAATATTAAGGTACGTGCCCGCGTACATAAAATTTCACCAGTGGCCGAATATGGATGATATGCCCAGTGTTGCGAATTCGCGACATACTAATTTTGAGAAATACAGCAGCCCAATGAAGTTTTCCATTGTAGTTTTCTATTGAAGGTGCAGAACTAGATAAACCACATGGTTTCATACTTTTTACTCCAGTTTAAAATAAATCCGGCATCAATAGATTAAGCAAGCACTTTCAATATATGATGAACCAAGAAGCCCGATGACATCTAAGGAGTTGATTGATCTGAATATGCTTTTGAATTGGTGTTTCAGCCTTGTTCTTGAAAACGCACCAGTTTTCTGCAATATAACTTTCATGGAAATGTAAAAAAAAGAAATTACGAAAAACCTACCGTTCTAAGTTTTTAGGCATAATCTGCTCTATTGCAGTCACAAATTTTCTTACTGCTTTGAAGGTCAGTGTATACGTCAGAGAACAGTAAAATCATTTAGGGAGTGATCTAACAAACCACGAATAGGTTGATAAGCGTGAAACAGATACCGGTTCTGTGGTGAGCGCAATCTCAAGAATATTTGCAGAAGCAGCGGCGAAGCGGCTAGGCTCTTTCACGAGCTGTGTCAAACCAAAGATAGAACAGATGTGAATAAGAGATGTACACCGCGATGAGTGGGAGTCACAGATTGTAAATCATCAGCCCAATTAGGGACAGAAATAGGCGAATCACAGAGAGAAATAATTGGCCTCACTGATATTTAGAAACCATATGGTTAGGTCAGTAAAATGATTCATCGCTTCACGTGCGTTCAGGCGGTCGATAACAAGTAGCAGATGTTTCGTCTTCGTTATTTAGGGGAACATGCAAGAGGCAATCTGCGAATGCACGAGTACATCATGAGTAATGATTTCAGAGGAAACAGCGATCAAGATACCACCGCCACATCGTCTCATTCAATCCTTTCTTTAAACAATTTTAACCTTGTCTAATGTGCACATTTCAGGATTTTAAATCAGCTGAGAAAGTCAAGTCACCCTTACAACAACAAGGTAAATCAGGCGGAGAGAGCATCACGCCTATTCATGATGGAACGGATGTTCGTGAAACGCGAAGGGTAAACAGTGTCCCGTTTACTTCGTACAGTGACACGATGCTACTTTTATGCAGCAGATGGTTTATTTTTTAGTAGATTCGATTGTGTTGCTGCATACAAATACATCACTGCCTGCAGCAGCTGAGCTACATTGCTCAAGTTCGCGAATGGTATCAGTTTGTAGACATCACACGTAGCAGGGTTTGTTCACAGAATATTTCTTGTACCTCAGATAATACTATTGAACTGTATATTTACGAAATACATTAGCTTATTTGCAGTTATTCGGGCTGCCTGAAAGATGCCTCCTTGAATCGGTGCACCGGTTCCCCTTAGTTACTTTTTTTACTCATCGATCTATCGTTTGCTTTATATAAGGAAAGCTTACCAAACTACTGGTCGACATTTCTTTAATACAAAAGAAGGTAAGCGATGCGGTCACTCGCTTTCTCCTTGGCGTAACTGCAGCGAAAAGGGCTGTGTAGGAGTTAAATGGATATTCCTTTCAGACTCAGCCGAAGTTTCTGTAGATCGTTCAAAATCACGTTATCCCTCCTCGACTCATCCTAGAAATCGTCAAACCGGGACTGTGGCGGCACATATTTCTTCTTTTTTGTGATTTTAGCAGTGATTCGTTGAATATAAGCAGCTTTCCGCTGGGTTTTAACTGCAGTAAACTGCTTTTCTATGGTTGCCAGTCTCGCATTCATACAAGTAGCGCGTTGTTCAAGTATTCTTCGTTGGCTTTCACTTCATTGAAAGTAGGTATGAGCTCTGCGTGACGTGTATTATTTCAACCGCAAAGGCGTTAATGGCATCGAAAGCCTTGTTACAGGATTTGGGAACAGGCCTAGGAGGGCCAATGCTGAGTGAGATCAACGTCACCGGACATTATAAGCAACTTTTCAATAAGTGCATGTCTGCAGAAAAACAAAGCATAACGTCTCCCCAAGGGAGGAGCAGAAAATAGTGATGGCTTGGTAGGGCTGAGTGTAAAGTGAAATCGAGTTGCCGATTCGGATGGAAAAGAATGGTTTCAGCAAAGACTGGGCCTTCATGAAATTGAACACCATCAAATGTAAGGTTATGCGTGTTTCACACAGGTCTGCGATTGCGTATATTGGTGCGTATCATATCTCAAGTCATGTACTTGAGCAAATAACTTATAGATATTTATCAGTTTATATAACTGCTAATCTTTCATGGCTGCCACAAATCCATTATATTCTTAGTAATGCTAACTGCATGTTTGGTTACTTTTCTATGGACCCTTCTTCATTAAAGCCGCTCTACAAAACCCTAATGCGATTGAAATTACAATACAGATGCTCTGCATGGAACTCAGGCCTCAAAACTCTTACTAACCAATTAGAATTGGCACAGAATAGGAGCACCTGTTATATTGTATAACTTCTCCCGCGCTGCTAGCCCAACTGCAATGAAAAGTACGTTGAACCTTCCTAATCTTTACCTTCGTAGAAAAGTCTCCTTAATGCTAACCTTTCACAAGATTTATTACCACAATTATTAGTTAAAAGGGGATCTTCTTTCTGAGCCATCATTCATATCACTTCGTACAGGATAACACCATAAGGTACGCATTCTATACTGCCGGACTAATGCGTATACCTTTAACTCTTTTCTGCCAAAGCCTGCTAGCGATTGGAACCATCTTCTCACCTCTGTTGCGTTTATTTAAAACTACCGCTTAAAACTATGCGTTTGCCCAATGTGCCTCGTACTTATTTGCATTTCGCCTAAGCTAGCGCTTTTTCGTTACTCTATACCATATTGCTTTCTTTTTGCTGAATTATGACTTTACTTTTTTTATTCCACTCCCTTCTGTAACGCCCCCTGGGCTTTGCGGGTATTGTAATAAATAAATAAATAATGACTAGGCACTTACTTGCGCATTAGTAACTGTCGCCCTCACTGGCGTATTTACGTAGCCACCACTGAGGGATGCATGCGTTCATGCCGTTGGATTGATGAAAGGAAGGTCGGACGATATAATTCTGCTTACGAGCGACGATCCCAAAACGAGTAGGGCATGCCTCTTTGATGTATTAAAGCCAACTCTTCCGAATGTTTTGTAACAGTTACGAATTTATTCACGTTTTATGATTTTACAAATGTTTGATCAAAATGTACAACTAACCTTTTTTTTGCAGAAATGTTTTGTTCGGAGATCCCCAGCCCTTCATATGACAGATTTTAATGTAGAATGAAAGAACTAAAAAATGAGTACTTGGTTCGAACGAGATTACACAAACAAGTCACGGAAATAGTAACTGTTAAGTACAATTGATGTGCTTCTTTGTCACTCATCACTGCAAAGCTTGTGCAACGTTTATGTTAGAATTTGTGGCGCGTCGAAAGTTGGATCACCTTTATTAGAGTGTGTATGTATCGCGGAAGAAACCTGTGCTCATGGCAAGCTTTGAAAAAATCGCCCCGGAATTTGAAGAAGTTTAAAGCTCACAGTTTCACAGGTATGTGTATGAAGCCAGGCAATCGGTCGGGGAAGGCCTAACGGCTACGCCGCATGCAGATGAATAACGAGGATTGGCAAGCAGCTAGTTGATGCGAAACCAGACCAATCACTAAGGTTTTACGCAGTACAAGGCCCATGCGCCACCTCTCGGGCTCGTGCAAACACTCTGTGAAACGGTGACAAACATGACGGCACATGAACGTTTTAGAGAGCCGTAATAGGGTGCAATGCTGAATAATACAATGAATTTAATGGTCCGCTAAAGATATACGCTTTCGGAGTTCAGTACCACCTTCTAATCGCCAACTTTAATGCTACGACGTGATATGCTTGCTAAAAATAAAAATATTTTCCCAGCTCTGTGACAGTTGTCTAGCCTAGCAGAGTAAAAACAAGATTTGCAGCAAGAAAGAACATTGCTAATACCTTGTCCTCATCGTACCATCGCAGAAAGCGACATCTCATGTCACCATTTATTTCTTAATATAAACAAAGAGAGCATGCTGAAAACATGAATTCTGATTAAAGCGGGTGGTTTGGGCTGGCGACAGGACTGCCATGTTGTTACGAAAGCAGGGGGTTTATCTATGGCATTCAGGGCTATGAGACACACGTGCGTATTGACCGTAATGTATCACGTACCAAGGAAGCGAGTCACGTATCATTAAAACGTAAACACAATAATATAGTAACATCAGTAAATAACAAATATCCTTTTCGTAACTAATCTCACAGTCTAAAGGTATCGTAAGAAACTAAGTTCTCCGCGCTTGTAGTTTATAAACGTCCGCAAACTCAGCATACAGAGCGGTATTACTCATTAAATGGCCTCCGATTTTTACGATCCCACGCCCAAATGTGCTGAAATCGGACGAGGCCCGGCCACCTACACGGCTGAACCATACCCTCGTTCTCATCAATGTTTGGGGTCCAGTAAGTAAGGGCACTGCATGTCATTGCAAGAGTCGTTTGTGACATCAGCATCTCACGTGCTGAGATATTTTAATTTCACCACTTCATCAAAAAACTGAACGGCAACTTGTGGAGAATTATGTTCGCTTGTACATGCAAATATGACTATAGGTGCTGTGAAACACACTGCCATTTAAAGCAAAACAAATGTTAGCAGTGCTCTTTTAATGGTTCTGTTATCTCCATGACAGATGATGTTAGGTCTTGCCGGCGGGTGCATATATTGGAACTGTCCTGTGCAGTCATTGAGTCGGTGTGGTGGAGTCAGTGATTACTTCTGATTTTGAAATCGGGTAATTTCAATTCTTTCGAAGATGAGTGTTGTACACGCTAGTAAAGTTTGGCTACACTAATTTCGGGAATTTAAAATAATGTAGTTTGTACAGTTGGAATTTGCAGGAACTGCAATGCCAACGAATTTATGTGGTTGAGACATCACTGTTATATTTTGACAACTATACTACGACAGGGAAAGCATTGTTGTTATCAGTCTCTGAAAAACATATCAGCTGCAGAAAGATAAAATCTAGTCAGCGAAAGATTTATCTGAGACCTCAAAATTTGTTAATTGGCTACATCTAAATAGTGAGTTTCCATTTGAAAAATGAGCTTTGCATTCATGGCATCATGTGAAGCTAACCAAAAACAAGCATTTATGTTGTGTAAGTCCTTCGAGACGTATGTGAAAGGGAAGGCATAACGGCAACATTACGGCAAATTGTTTTGGGCATCGAAGTGAACGTCTGGTAATTGACATAAGGTGTATGGCTAAACAAAATTTATGTTTTTTATGAAGTGAGTCTCACGCTTTTCATGTTCGACAAAAGCAAATGCAAAATATACGTCGAATTGGGCGCAACAATTTAATAGCAACATGCGCCACACTCAACTTACTGTTTTCATGTAGAGTCTCAACTATTCCAATGTTAACCATTGCCGTCTTGTGGAACAGATAAAAAATATGCGAGATTGCTACTAGAACATTCAAATTGACTGTGTGTCAAGATCCTCATATATAATCATTTTTTGCGATACGGCACTGGCGGCTGATTGTGCGGCATGACTGCACAGGAAAAACATTATCTAGAGGAGGGGGAGTAAATTTTAATGAAGTGAAAGAAGGAGAGGTCGGCCTGGACGGCGTGTCTCTAGCCTGCTACTCCTCACTGGGGTAAGGGGAAGTGGTAGATACAGGGAGAGGTAGGTGGCAGGTGATTATGATGTCGTACAATAAGCTACTATTTACACACGTTGTCCAATACGCGGTTGTGCACTTTTCACAAACTACACGCAGGAGCAGTGTTGTCCACACATAACGTCATGGCGCAAACACATTTCGCACTTTCTTCACTTCTCAAGTCCTGACTTCACAGGTCCTAGAGACGACCGTCTAAGCCCGTCTCACACGTATAGTTCAAAGGTGATCTTATGGTGTGCTGGGCATAATCAACTCTTCTCCACGCGCCTAAAACCTTTGCTTCCGAGAAGGGGCGGGTGTCCAAACAGTCAACACTACGCTTTAGTGTCCTTCGCTTGGCCGCATATTGAGGGCGCACGCAAAATATGTGGTCTATTGTCTCGGGAGTGTCACACACGCTTCAATCAGGGTGCCGTTCTCGTCCAATCTTGTGAAGGTATTTGCGAGTGCATTCCACACCAAGTCGTAATCGATGGATTAGTATTTCCTGGCCTCGCCGCTTTCGAAGTGGAAGTCGGAATCGCAAACCGGCGTCAAGTCTATGGAGGCGCTCTTGCCGATGTTCGGGGTTGTCCCACTGTCGCGCCATAGAAGTTTTGATGGAGTTGTGCAGCAAGGCGTTGGTGTCATAACTATCTAGGTTTTTTCTGCGGAATGTGGTCCCACATGGTACCAGGGGACACCGTTCGAAACAATATTCAAAAATCACATCACGGGCAACCATGGTGGGATGCGAAAGCATCGCGGGGGGTGCGCATCGACTTCGGCTTCCCTGGCCCGAAGTGCGGGGTCCGCTTGCCGACGCTGACATTTACGTTCGGCTTCCCTAGCCTTCCTCTGCTCCGCGGCGGTGGCGCTACCGCTGCAACTAGCGCCGATGTTGACGTTGTTCTTGGCGTTTCGCACATCGTTGCACAGAGAGAGAATGACGGAAGCACAGCGAACGCGCGCTTTATACTGCGCCGCGACACTTGCGCCGCCTACCGGCGTACCCTGAGAGAGAGAGAGAGAGATTTATATGCAATAATTTGCTGCGCCGCACCTGTGGCGGAGAGGGGGAGATTGAGGAGGAGAGCGCACACCTGCTTAGGAGAGGAGAATGAGGGAGAGCTGCGCATGCGCAGTATGGGTGCGGACGCCGCAGAACGGACACTGCCCCGAGCATAAGATGCTCTCGCATCTAAAACACAGTTATCAGTGCATGTATTACCCAAAGTATCTAGTATCCGAACAGAGTTCCGGATAACCGTTGAGCATTATAAATGCTCACACTGCCACACATTTTTGTTTGTGTATTTTAAAAGTAAACATTTCCAATATGTGAAACGCGGTTTCACGTATTTTTTGATTTCATGTGTAACGTCATTCCATTACGTAAGTTGACGATATTTGCAATTTATTTTTCGGTCGTGTAGGAACCTAACTGGAAGGAGAATAAGAGCGCAGGTATGTCATGAACAGACCAGCCTCCTTGATCTATACACCAAGAGGAAACGCCTGGCAGTGCCCAAAGGCGAATAAGGGGGGGGGGGGGTTCATACCGTTCACGTTATATGCTGTTTTGACGAGAGATGCAGCACAGAATGGTCTTAGGGAGGCCTATCATTCTACTTCTTTTACAAGGTACAAGGTTACACAAACACTCGAATTTTTTTTTTCGTGCTGCATGCAGTACGGAACTAGACTAAACAGGCACGAGCGGCAGACCATTCCAGTTTGTCTGGTATAGGCCCATTCTTCGCGGAACTGCAAGGAAGTTGCGTAATTGGGAATTAAGAAGTTTGATTTTCAAGATTTGAAGGTTTCTTGGGCGGCCCCGAGGTATACATAATTTTTAGTTCATCGCTGATTTCCGTTGAAGTGCAATATTAAATGACGCTCACAAAGATTAATGTTTCGTAAGTTCTCTCATAGGACGCAGATTTAGTCACATTAGGGAATAAATGAGCAGTGAGTAAGCACGTGGCTGATTAGTGCTCAATTTCTAGGCACATACGTCAATAACACAAGAATTCAAACAGAAGAAAAACGTGGCAAGTCATCAATAATTAGACTGTATGAGCCAGCCTTAATGCCTTGCATATAAAAGCACCATGGGAAACTCAAGAATGCTGCGTAAATTTAACGGGACCAAGTCGGCCAACGCTTTATCCGCGATGAACGTTTCGTATACAATTTTTATTGGGCTGAGTGTTGCTTTCGTGCACGGTAAGTTTGGTATGTTGAATGTAGCGTCATCATAAGTTAAAGAAAGTGAAAAAAGGTGACAAATATGTTAGCGTGAGCTACTTCTTCCGGATGTGCATGTACTAAAAGAAAAAAATTAAGTACTATACCTAAATCACTTTGACTATTTGAAACATCATGAATGGGGAATAGCCATTTGCCGAATTCGGTGGTCGGGTCGCTTGTAGCAGGGTATCATAGTGTAGAACATAGAGCACGCTGAGCGGCATTTTGTATCGAATAATTGTCCCCGTGAGCGTGCACGCACATCTGATCTTTTCTTGCTCTTTTTTTGCAAATAATTTGTGTAATTTGACAGTTAATTGCAGTTAAGAAAATCGGATAGGCTGTTTTGTTGACAAAGCCTCAGTAGGCTACACGAAAAATCTTGGGTGTTCTGCTGTGGTATGTGGGTATTAGGGTGGAGAATTGACCCAACCAATCACATGACTGACATGTGTTCACGGATTACAAAGCTTTCATCCTTACCTTATAATACTGCTAGGCAGGGTCTTACGATGTAATCTTGCATTCGTGATTTTTCCTTCTTTGTAGTGTTCTCGCCTGGTCAAAGATGGTGCACGGCCGTTCGAATCCCTCAGTCATGCTGCCTGAGTCTTCTTCGGTCTTTTTCGCGCCATTCCTTGACCCTACGGGTCGAACGCAGGGCCACCATTGCAGGGCAAACTACAAAATTTTGCAACAATTTGCACACTCGTATTTCTTATTACTCCTTATGAGCCCAGGTTTCAGTTTATTTCATTCTACCTATAATGGATGAGTTATCTTTCACAAACGCGATCGCTCCCGCTTGGGTCGAAAAACGCACAGCCGCGCTATGTCACTCGGGAAGCCGAGCGAGAGACTAAATTTAGCCCTGATTGTGGAATGCGTGGATCGAAAACAGCTCCATCTATGCACGTGACTAATGCGTGATCAAGTAGTGGCTTGTTTTTCTTCGCATCGATACCAAATTAAAGCGCGTTGAATGGTGGTTGCAAAGTGATTCGGCGATAATAGAAATATACGTTTTCAGTCATTCAGTTCTAGCAAGCGACCGCCTACGCTCATCTAACTTATAGACGTTTCATGTCAAAGATATAAGTTCGGTAAGATCACCATCGTTCTCGATGTTAGCATTAAAAGCTTTATTAATCAGAGAACAATAGTCCACAAGGCGTACACCAGGATATAATGCAGAACCGGATACCTATTGCCATATGGCTGTAATTTAATATATACGGAGGCATCATTTTTAAGTTTAGCGGAAATTAAAAAAAATGGCTTGGGCCGATAGCACAATTATTGTTACTGGTCTGGAATATTTGAAGCAGCGGCCATTACCAACAAAAGTCAATACAAATATTGCAATTATTAACAGGAGTTGACTAATTACTTTCTTAAGTATTACCTTTTCGGCACATATTGCAATTTACGAATCGTATCCAGTGAATTCGCAAGATGTGTTCACTTGAAATTAATTTCCTGTATAAAACCATTTCTAGGTACAATTTCCCAAAGTGTGGGCGGAATACGTGGGCGTTCAAGTTACATTTGTGCTTGAATGCACCAGAGAGCGTTTTCCTGATAATGTAAGCGGAAAAGTGCATTTTTACGTTATGTATGTGTTTCAATTTCTGATTTATGTCCGCATTTCCGAATCATTCAGCATTAGACTAGAATTATATAATCTGTAGCAGGCAATTTCTTTTTAATTTCCATGAAACTTCATATTTTACAATAGACACGTCGAGGCGCTAGTCTTGTAGGTGTTCTGCATATATATTGTCACAGTATGTAATGTGGAAAGAAGAGGACATGGTTGGTGCCCTTGGAGACGACGAACAAGATTCTGGTTTTTCGCTTCTCTACGCAGCCATTAAAACCCATCTGTAAATACTAGTACGCTTCTTCCTTCCCGTAACATTATTGGTGGAGGCGCTGGGTAGACGCGTGAACTGCTGAACTATGCGGCAGCTCTTCGCTTCTTCAAAGCGGCGACATTCGTTAATGATCTCATTGACTGTCGTGATATTCTTATACACGAGAAGGTTAAACACGTTGTCCGCTATGCCTTTTAGAACGTGACTGACCTCCTCTGCCTCTGTCATGTTTTTATCCGCCTTGCGGCAAAGAGCCAAGACGTCCGGGATGTACGCCACGTAAGATTCAGTGGACGTCTGTGCACGGGTCCCAAGGTCCTTCTGAGCAGTATTTTGGCGGCCGATGGGCTTGCCGAACAAACCCCAAAGCTTCTGTTTGCACTGCTCCCAACTTGTAATCTCTTCTTCATGTGTCCCGAACCAGACCCGTGGCGTTTTTTTTTTAGATATTATATTATGTTGGCCAGCATAAGCGTGTTATCCCACCTGTTTGGGCGCAGACCCGTTCGTAATTTACCAACCAGTCATCGACGTCAAGGTTGTCATCCCAGAAGACATGCCAGGGTCGCGGGGCTGGGATAGGAAAACCGTCGGTGGCGTCGACGGGGCCGCGGTTGAAGACTCCCCTCCCGTCGGATGACATGGCGGCCAGGTTACGTCCGCTGCGGAGCTCCGTCTTGCGCAAGTGACTACCCAGCACTTTCACCAATACCTCAAGTACTTCCTCGAGCGATGTCGCATGCCACGTTATCACCGTCCCGCGAGTGCCATATTTCAGCTCTATCTGTTGTAATATCTTCTACCAGTGCTCGTTCTCCGCCTTTTGCATTTGCCCCACCTGACAACATTGCAACGATGATGGCGCCGGACCTCGACCTCCAATCCACCGTAGAGCTCCGTGACCTCCTCGAGTGCTACGCGGACATTTTCGACCTGAACGATCGCTCTTTGGGTCAAACTACGGTTGTGAAACATCGTATAAATACCGGCGATGCGGCGCCTGTTCGCCGACGCCCGTACAGGGTGTCGCCCTCTGAGCGCCAAGTTATCCAGAGCGAAGTTGATAAAATGCTTGCCAAAGGGATTATGAACACTCTTCCAGCCCGTGGACTTCCCCTGTTGTTCTCGTCAAAAATAATGACAACAGCTGGCGATTCTGCGTGTACTATCGTCATATTAACCAGATCACCAAGAAGGATGTCTACCCGCTTACACAGATCGACGATGCTCGGGATTGTCTCCACGGTGCCACTTATTCTTCATCAATAGACCTTCGCTTCGGATATTGGCAAATTGCCGTGTATGAAATGGACCGTGAGAAGACCGCATTCGTTACACCTGAAGGCCTATCAGTTTATATCAGTTTAGGGTAATGCCTTGCGGCTTGCGCAAGCCCCGGCGACCTTTGTACGTATGATGGACATGCTCTTGCGTGGAATGAAATGGTCCGTCTGCTTGTGCTACTTCGATGACGTAATCATATTCTCTCCAACTTTTGCGGCCCATCTTGAACGACTTTCATCTGTGCTTTCTGTTTTTTGCGCCACTGGGCTGCAGCTCAACTCGTCCAAGTGCCACTTCGGTCACCGCCAAATTACCATGCTCGCACATCTCGCCGATTCGTCAGGCATTCACCCCGACCCCGCTAAAGTTCGTGCAGTGCAGAATTTCCCTGTACCAATATGTGCCAAAGATGTTCGCCGCTTTATCGCTCTTTGCTCTTACTTCCGCTGGTTTGTGAAAAATGTCGCGCATGTTGTTCGTCCCTTGACTGACCTCCTCAAGAAACACGTTCCTTTCTGCTTGGGCTCTGAACAAGCGACTTCTTTCTCCAGCCTCATCCCGCTACTCACCACACCTCGTGTTCTCGCCCATTTTGACGCCTCCGCTCTGACTGAAATTCCCACTGACGCCAGTGGATACGGCATCGGCGCAATTTTAGCCCAACGCCACCGTGGGCACAACCGCGCTATCGCCTACGCCAGCCGCCTCGTCTCCCCATCCGAGCGCAATTATTCAATCACTGAACGGGAATGTCTCGCCCTCATTGGGGCTGTGGGCAAGTTTCGACCCTATATATATGGTCGACCATTCACGGTTACAACCGGTCACCACGCCTTTTGTTGGCTTTCTTCCCTCAAGGATCCCACCGGATGCTCCGGTCGCTGGGCCCTACGCCTTCAGGAATACACATACACAGTGGTCTACAAGTCAGGTCGTTTACATCAGGACGCCGACTGCCTGTCTCGTCACCCCGTCCATGCGCCGAAAGAGTTTGTGGATGCCGCACCGATCGGCGTTCTCTCCCTTTCCGCCCTGAAAGACATTGGGGCTGAACAACGACGCGATGAATCGATACGGCACCTTATCGAACGCCTGCTCTCTGACCCGTCAGATCCATCCCTTCACATGTTCGTGCTACAAAATGACACCCTGTATCGCCGCAACATGCACCCAGACGGGCCCGAGCTTCTAATAGTCATTCTGCCTCGTCTTCAGCAGACTGTACTTCAGCAACTGCACGACGTTCCCACTGTTGGACACCTTGGGGTCTCTCGGACCTATGACCGAATTCGGCGACGATTTTTCTAGCCCCGTCTCAACCGCTCCGTCTGTCGCTATGTCGCCGCGTGTGAGTCGTGTCAACGCTGAAAACGACCAGCTGTACATCCTGCTGGTCTGCTGCAGCCTCTGGATATACCGACAGATCCTTTTTTCGCGTTGGCGTGGATCTTCTCGGACCATTCCCTATATCAAACGACGGAATTAAGTGGATTGCCATCGCTACGGACTATACCACCCGCTGTGCCATTGAGAGCCCTTCCCACCAGTTGCGCTACAGACGTCGGTGACTTGTTGCTTCACGACGTTATCTTACACCACGGCGCACTTCGTCAACTTCTCAGCGATCACGGACGATACTTTCTTGCCAAAGCCATCGACGACTTACTTGGATCCTACTAAACACAAGCTTACTACAGCCTAACATCCTCAAACTAACGGTCTTACTGAACGCCTTAACCGGACAATAACTGACATTCTCGCGATGTATGTTTCCTCCGATCATCGCGACAGGGACACTGCTCTACCTTTTTTCACGTTTGCGTACAATTCCTCGCGCCACGACACAGCCGGCTATTCGCCCTTCTTCCTTTTATATGGTCGGGAACCGACCTTGCTCTTCGAGACTCTTCTTTCGACCGCACTGGAGTTGCCGACAGAGTCCACTGAGTGATGTCATAACCACAGCGACCCAAGCACGCCAGATTGCCCGTATTCGTATCTCTGCTTCACAGACACGTCAGAAGTGCCATTACGATCAGTGCCACCACGACGTCGAATACGAAGCAGGTGCTCATGTGGTAGTTTGGTCTCCATCTCGACGTGTCAGTCTGTCGGAGAAACTCCTCTCGCTGCCCTTATCGCATCCTCCGCCAGGTGACGCCTGTCCCATATGAAGTGTCTCCACTGGATGCTACCGTGCCTTCACCTCTATCTTACACCATCCATGTCAGCCGCCTCAAACCGTTCCTTTCTGGAATTAGTGAGTCGCACCGGTAAAGTGCTTCTTCCGACGGGGTTAATGTCACAGTATGTAATGTGGAAAGAAGAGGACATGGTTGGTGCCCTGGGAGACGACAAAGAAGATTCTGGCGATTCGCTTCTCTAAGCAGCCATTAAAACCCATCTCTAAATACTAGTACGCTTCTTCCTTGCCGTAACATTACACATGTATATATCAAATGAAGCGCATTAACTAAACGTTATGTTTCACATTCTCCCGGCAAGAATAGTCTGAGGACACCGTGATCGAAGTAGGCCTATCAGTATCGAGCAATACTGATTTTCTTATTCTGTCCGAGAGTGATGGGTAAAATAGGCCGCCACGCCTCCATACATGTTGCATTTCGCTTTGCGGTACTGGAAAACCATTGTTTTCTTTCGTCACCAAAATCAAGAATGTAAGTTCAATGGCAGTCATTTGTCAGTATGACAACCATCTTAAATTTATTTTGTCTACCAATTCAATAAGGTAAGTATTTTAAAGTACTTTTCTCTCTTGAGTACAGCTTTTCTTTGACATCCCTATGTAGTAAGAGCTTTTGAAGGCCGCTTGTGTGCGCTGATTCTACAGTTTATTTCGTAACCAAGCAACCAAGGAACGATTTGCTGGTATCTAGCACTTTGCAGCAGTACTCGTCACTCTATTTTAGGTTCAAAGATAAGCTACCATAAATACAACGAGACCAGCGCAATATAACATATGCGGCAGCATTTACAATCATGCGTGCTTTGAAACAGTACGCCAAATTGTCTGACGAAAACAACTGATAATGCATTTAGTTTCCTGAGTGAGCCCTCGTGAAGGGCAAGGGAAGTAGTGTTTCTTCCACTTTGAAGAAAAGCTGCTATTGTCATTACAAGTATTGGACAGCACAAACATATACACATACAGATAAGTTCAAATGCGATCTATAAATACAGACGCGGAAACCCCTACGCGCGCGTATCTCCGGAATCGAATATCGCTGCATGCTGTGAATTGAATATGATGTGCCATTTGATAATATAGGTGTATATGCAATGCAACAGCATGCTGTTAAATTAAGTGGATTATAATAATATGGCCATAGGTCGATATCGATCAGGATGAAGGAGCCGCAAATTATTGAAAATTTTCCGGTAGAACACATTTCACGATTACTCTCAACGTTAATTATAATTAGCATCCAAGCCATGCAGTGACACATCGTATTGCTGCATACTCCTTTCTTTAAAAACCGTACTGGTCATTCCAACTTTCTCATTACTTGGGCGTTCCCACCATTTTCACGAACCTGACACTTATGTTGGAATCTGTAATAAGCGCGGTTGTCTTTGATGTTTGCGCATATCGAAAACGTAGCTGTTACGTAAACCGCAACGCTAATAACGGTGATATTTATACATAAAGTCGCAAATGGCATTTATATTTGCGTACTTCACTGTAGACTGTAGACTTTCAAAATTTTCTGTTGCCGAGATCTACACTTCTGTGTAGCTCAGTTCTACTGGCTCAGTGCGCGCTCAAGCAGCACAAGTAGGGCCAGAGGCAACATGCACAAGTGCACGCTCAAATCCCAGTTTGTTAACATAATTTTTTTTTACATATTTGGCTGCTTCTGTTTCCAAAGTCTTCAGTTCTTATCTATTACAGTGCATTGTCTGTTCAGGTGCATACTCAATTTGTGGCAATTGCCAAGTATCGGCACCTACTTAGTAGACCATACTTACTGACCCAGATTACCTACCGTGGCACATGCGCGGTGGCACGCAAGCTGTTGTCCTTCTTTTATATTTGGATACCTGCCCATTCTGCAGCATTGACCAAGGATAGCCACGGACCTAGTGGCATAAGTCGTCATTCGATAACGATTACAGAGTAACACAGCAAAGCGAGATAACTATTTTAACTATAGACGCGGTGTCCCACTGTCTCTGCTTCTATTCGGGAAGCCGAACTGAGTGAAACAGCGGTTTCAGTGTCCAGCGGGGCTGAGGTCCTAGAACGCGTTCTTCCTGCTGGAGACTTGAGCCGCGCTAGATGCGTGGCGCTGCTGATGGCACATAAGCTCGGTGATGAAGATGACGTTACACTATTCTAGAAAGGACAAGTGCGTTAAAGGTAAAGTAACTGCGGTGCCCTGCGACGTTTACCGTAGGTACGGAATGGTTGCTCTTATGTGACGGCTGTAGATGTGGCGTTTGCAGTAACTTCGATTTGTTCTTGTGCACTAACATGAATGCTGGATAGCTCTGCAGGCCACATATACCTTAGTGGAGCCACAATGGATAGACAAACTCTCAATTTACAATTGCACGTGCCATTCGATCTGCCCATGAAGGAGAAACAGCTGAGCGTTCTTGATGAGGCCTTCCAGGCTCGTACTTCAAGCACCCGGAATTTTGAAGAATGCGTTATACCTTTCCTTAGCTTTGTAATACGTTATCTTTGGTAGGTTGCTTGCAAGGAGGTGCGTTTTCTGGGTCACCTTTGCTTGAGAGGCACAAGCGGATCGCATTTGGAATAACAAGTAGCTGGCTAGCGTTGTGGACGCCGATGAAGGCCAAGTAAAGTTGTTTGCCCTATGTTTTGCCACAGGGAGCTACACCAACTGAGGTATTGCATGTGTCCACGACGCTATTATTGGTGTCTGAGAGTTTGCAAAGAATGGAAGGTGTAAGGCATAAGCGGTATGGTCAAATTGAAGCCGCTGCATGAGCAGGCCTATGATATTGCAAGGATGTGTAACCAAGCCAAGCTGTTGTCACATAAGCAATTAATGTACAGTCTAATTAGGTGATTAGTTCTCTACTCTTGTTTCTCTTTCGCCTCCGCTCTGTTCAACCATTTTCATGAAGGATATTTCAGACATAATAAATATTGCACGAATAAATATGATTGTGCCATATCTTAATGCATAATCTTCCTCGGAGCTTTTGTCGGAAAGTTTGCAGAAAACGACGAGAAGTGGTCTCAAATTGAAACTGTGAACTTAACATCAAATGGAACGAGATCTCTTGGGGCATCATGTTAATTACGTTCAGCATTAAAGAATACCAAAATGATGACATGGAAGATTCGCATAAGTATCGTTATATGTTATCGCTCATTGGAGAACCAATCTGGTAATTTATTTGCTAATTTGCAGGTTACGCACCAAAAGGCGAAGGCTACGGGGATGAAAAGAAAGTAGCAGGTGATACTTAAATTCTTACTCTTTGCAATGTTTCTGTTTGACAAAATGTTTTCTTCTCTTATAAAAAAAAACAAGCATCGCAGAAACAATACTCGCATGAGGGTTACCTTTGCTGAAACCATGCAATTTGTACAAAATACTGAAAAACATAATAATTTGTTTCCTAAATCGACAGGATAAACATCTCATCAATTATCGCTTTTAGATTGATCCACTATGAGCCGAGTAGTTCTACAGATCAGCAGCTTCATTTTAAAAATAATTTTATTTCTTTGTCGATGTAACACACTGTGGTATTGCACTAATGGAGTTGGGTTACAAGGTGTGTCATACACCGTACTACAAAAGTACCGAAACAAAATGTGGTAGGCTGATGGGCACGGTCATCGTGATGAAACTGTAGAAAAAGATAAAGCAAAAAAGTCACATGCCAGCGCGGCAAACGCGGCACAGTCACAGTGTAAGCTGGTGGAGCCGCTCAAGAGTAGCTCCAATTTCGGCACCACACACAACAGGGTCTTCGCGGCAAAGTCTATTCGCCTCGTTTTGACGAGAACGATCTGAACTGTCCGCCCGGCGTCGACAGCGAGCAGCGGGTTGTAACGCTCTCTGTACAGCAGTCTGCTGAGCCCGATCATGCCTGGTTGTAGCCGCGCACGTAGCTCTACGATTCGCTTCTTCAGGAGGGGTTAGTACTTTTCGAGGAAAAGCAATAACGTGTACTGAAGAGCTATCCAGAATACGTGGCACGCATCTCACATCGCTAGACCCGTGGCACGGTACGTTGTTGTTGTTGCTGCTGCTGCTGATGATGATGATGATAATGACGATTGTTTATTGGAATCTTCAAAACGGATTGTTGACAAATAGTCACCTAGCCTACTTGAGTTAACCAAGTCCAGTTACATGCAGCATGCAACTGCTATATGCAACTTACATGTCGGGCACGCTGCCTTTGCAGGCGCCTTAACGTGATGGTGCCACCATACTGGCGGAGGCTCGGGATCGCGTTGATTGCGCGCCTCGTCTGAATCGCATCTCATCGTCTGCGCCTGCGCGCCTGCCTAGCCTAATTGATAGGACATTTTTCCGCTACGTGATAGCAAGTGCTTGTGCGGCTATATGGTAAAGTATCTGACTCCCGCGCGGTAGGCCTGGGTTCAATCCTGGCGGGAACCAGGTACTTTTTATTTCGCATTTCCGGCGATAGCAGTTACGGTCACCGGACAATGGCTGCAGAGGCGGCGGCAGCGGACACCATCGCGAAGCGAAACGGCTATTGGAATGAGCCTATAAGAGCTTACGCTGTAAAAGGAGGAGCTTAACCTTTGCAACGCTATATACGCAGTTGTGCGCTTTCTACAAATGGATTCATCACGGCAGATTTGCTCAAAACTACGCGTCTTTTTTATTTATCTGAATCTTGTGCTTTCACTCTGGCAACCTGAATGTCTGCAGCGCCATCTTACTAAAAAAGCATTAATTAGACACGAAAACAAGCAGCACGGTAACGACTACGGCAGCGCTTGTTAGAAAGCGCTGCCGAGTGATTTCGCCGCTGAAAGGCTTCAACGAGACAACGCCCGCGGTTGAGAACAAATGGAGACTGACATTTAGCTGAGCCGACCCACAACCGAAAGGGACTAAGGCTAAGGAAGAAGATCGCTGCACTTCTAAGCAATATCAAGGCTCATTCGATTCACCTGCACTTTCTGAACGAGGCGCTGCACTTCGCTATTCGTTTCATCCGGTGAGCATGATGACATCTGACGGGCTTTCTTTTTCGAAAATTGGGGAATGAATTAAAGCGGCGCCGGAGGCCCCGCCAATCAATCCGGTGGCTCCACCCAGGTCGGGGCCGGTAGGCAGAGTCCTTCGGCGATGGCCCGGGCCCTCTGGACAGCATTGAGCTGGGCGATGAGCTCCGTGCTTCTGAGCGCTGAGTCCCAGGAGGGCACGGACTTTCCTGACCACTTCAAAGCAATATCAAGGCCCATTCGATTCATCTGCACTTTCTGAACGAGGCGCTGCACTTCGCTTTTGTTTCACACGGTCAGCATGATGACATCTGACGGGCTTTCTATTTCAAAAATGCAAACTGATTTATGTTGTAGGGACTTTATCATACATCCTGACATTATCTCAGGCATGGATATTTTCTCTGGTGTGTATGTTTGTAACGGTGTGTAATTCTCGCTAGACAGCATAGCTGCAATACTTTATCCCTGTGCATTTGCATTAAGCCTTCCCATTGTAAAGCCTCGTGTCGCTGTATTTGTGTAATAAATAAGCAATAATAATAATCTGTACCTCGCCATTCGTTTCATTGAGTGCAAGCTTCGCGCACGAGGTGATCACAGCATTCGCTCCAATATCCTAGGAGATAGTGCGGCGTTCGGGTAGCAGGTGAGGTGGGTCTTCTGCACTGGCACGGAACTGCGCAATGAACTGGTGGGAACAAGTTCACGAAATTCACGGTTCAGGGAGAATCGAGTGGACTTTATGTTCGGCTTGCCTTGCTATAGTCATGATGATGAACGCTCAAATGGAATAAACAAACGCCTAGTAGGGATAAACACAGTGGTGTTGTTTGCACAAGGGCTTCCTTTCAAATATAATTTAAATGCAAAGTACATATGCAGTCCTATCACGCTCATATGTAAGCAAAGATGACATACGCGCATCTTGAGCATGATATCGTCGTGATGTGATGAGCTCGATATGATGAGCAGATGAATTTAGAAACAACAGTACCTAACTGGTTTGCTTCTGCCTTTTATACTGTATGTGAAACACAGTCGGCCATAATAGTTTGCGGGACACGCTCTTTGCCAAAAAAGCTGAATTCTCATGAAACCTGTAGCAGCCTTTACGGCCTACAGCAAATTGAAAATGCCATGCCTTATCAAACCATAAATTCACATTTATTGTGGTATTGCGTCCAGTCAACTTTTGTCGTCGGCTGTACTTCAGCGTCTGTCGTCAAACAGACCGATCCTCTGCGTTCGTGTAGTAATGTTTTGTGAACTTTACAAAAATATGATTACAAGATAATGTAATGTGAGTAATCTAGGTTTCTTGGGCGGCACCTGGGTAGTTTAACAAAATGCCCGAGTGCTTGGGGTACGTCATTTTGATACGAGCTATTCATGAAACCTGTCATCCATTTCGTTTTGCAATTACGTTGCCTTGCGTAATAGGAAGTTATTGTGAACTACGTGCGGGCTTATCGAGCTAGTTGCGTCCCGCGAATATGTCAGCGCACCACCAGACGATTTCAATTACATAATGCCACAGTGCGGCCCTAGAATGCATATTTCAAGATCATTAAGTGTGTTACGAGTGATCATCGAAGTACTAGTTGCCCCTTCATCAGACAACATCCTTCTGCTCTAAAACGAATTATTCTTCATTCACTCGTTAATTCTAGCAATTATTATAAGATTTTCTTTTTGTCATGAAGCATATTTGTTCAAGATAATGCGTTATTTTTTAGCAGCTAGTATCAGTATTTACTAAATATACACCATGTAATTCCCTCAGGAGGGCGTCGTTGTGATTTCCTGACAACAAGCACGAAATGCAGCCACTTTTCCGGTTGGTACTACAACTCAACTGATAGGACTTGCCGTGAAACGGAATATGAAAGCTGTGGAGGTCCCTGTAATCGATTTAGCAGCTGTGAAGACTGCATGAAACACTGTTGCAGTAAGTGCATTATTTCATTTGTACGAATGTCACAATATGCGAATCACTTTGGTGCTATTGCCTTGCATTTTTTCTAAAGAATGTGTCGCTGCAAGTGCCTGCAATGTGTCCCTGCAATGTGTTCTTTTCACTTTCCAGTCACATTCATATTCCTAATGATAGAATGTGAAAGAATTTTTCCGCTACTAAGAACCAAACACACGTTTACTTAGAAGAACTTTCTGTGGGCCTAGTTGGTGCATACTTGACAAACTTCTTTAAGCGCAAACAAAAGACAAGGCACAAAAAGAGAGGTGAAACACAGGACAGGTGCCTGTCCTGTGCTTCACCTCTCTTTTTGCGCCTGTCCTGTGTTTCAGCTCTCTTTTTGTGCCTTGTCTTTTGTTTGCGCTTAAACACGTTTACTTAGATTTAGGGGCAAGGGAAATATCCCCGAAGGGTCCAAATTATTCTGCAGTTCCCCACTAGGCGTGCCTCATAATGAGATCGTTGCTTCGTCCCGTAAAACACCAGAATGTATCTTTGTTATCCATATGAAGAGAATGACCTCGAAAACAAAACAAGGAAGGGTAAGGGACTTGTCTATTACTAGAGTGTGCTAGATTGGGGGAGTGGGTCCAACGAGGGCTCTGCGCTGAGGCATATTTTATGGAAAATCCAGTTGGCGTCACCGTCACTTTCTTCCGAATTAGCGGCCCCGCTCGCCTGGCCGGACGCTTGTCGTGTCGGAGACCCTACCGCAGCTGCATGGAGCTTTGACAGGCGGATACTCGGTGGCGGTAACACTGAGATTATTCCCCACCGATCTATTGTAAATAAAATGGAAAAAGAGCGGCGGAAAGAACGCAAACGACGCAACAACGACGGTGCGTCGAGCAAACGACAGCTACTCAGCCCGCGAGCTCGCCTCAGCCAATGAGCGCTGTCGAAAGAGCCGGAGCCAACGTTTATTGGCCGGAGATTCAGAAGAAGGCGACGGCAGCGCCGCCACATTTTCCGTGTTTTTGCTTCGCCCTCGCCGCTTGCTAAGGCGTCCGCTGGACCCACTCCCCCATTCTAGTACGCTCTACTATTACTAACAGAGTTGTGGAAACAAGTGCTCAGTTTCCTATAAGCTTAGTATTTACAATGAAAGGAAAAATAAATTAAAATAGAAGAAAGGCTATTTTGCCGATAGTACTGGCTTCTACTATCGCTATAGTACTGACGACAGTAGTGGGTCATTTGCCAAACCGGGGTGGACCATTTTTCCATGCAAAGCCTCTGCTGCACCTCCACCTTCCGTATGCTGTATGCGCCGTATGATGTATCTGTGAGTGAAAGCGCATGATGTTAGTCGACGATCGTGGTCCAACATGACGCACGCAAAGGAGGAAAGCTGGAGGGGCCGAAAGGCCCGGGCGGACGGGAGGGAGGGGGCCGGCGTTGTACTTCGGCAGAAACTGCGGTTTGCGCGGCTGCGCCCGAGGGGAGCCGTCGATAACGGCTGAATCTTAGGCACGCGAGGGAGGAAAGCGGGGAGGCAGGGCGCTGTCTTCCGTCGCGCGTAGGGTCTCGGTGGGAAGGGAGGAAGGGGGTGGGTGTTGTATTCCGGTGGCAACTACGTTTTCCGGCGTCATTCGCGCCCTATCTTGAAATCAATCTGCAGAGCGTAGGTGCGCCGACCGCTCATACCTTCGTGCGTGCTGTGTTCTCGCAGCTCAGTTTGCCTTGAAGCGATAGACAGCACGAAGTTCGCTTCCCTAGCTGCTGCTGTCGCGCTTCCTCATGCCTGCGTTTCGACAGTGAGTGTCCGCGGTCATCGAGCGTAATGTGTTCATGTTGGCCTGTGCGCGCTGACACCACGCTGACACCAAGCAAATGTTTCCAAGTTTATACGACCACTAAAGCTAATATGATTCCTTCGTGTAGCAGTTTACCAGTTTGCTATCGCAGTCACTGACTCGCATTTCGGGCGTGACTGCGGCTTGTTTGTATTGCCTTTTTTGCATCAGGTGTGAGAGAATGCTCAGAAGCGTTACAGGAGCGTATCGGAAAGCATCGAAAGCATCGTGTCCAAGCGAGATTGTATTGAGTCGCTTACGTGTTACATACGCCTTATGCTTCACGACCCATTTCATACTGCTACACGCGTGTGGTATTTGGTTGTTTGAACGAGGCGCGCGGGCGCCTAGACGAAGAAGACGAACTGCTCTGGGCTCTCGAGCTATCGGCTGATCTGGCCAGCGCTGCATCTATCATTTGTAAATATACTTGTAAATAGTCTCCTGTACTTAATCCTTCGTTCGCGTAACATTTTGGTGGAGCGTGCCGTTCCCCGTCCTCGCCACGGAGCTCCGCAGTGGCCGCACCGTCCAGCTTTCCGCCATGGCTCCCGGTGACACCTCGTCTGCTGCTGCTACTGCAACTCTAACCACAACGTACGTCACGGTAGCCACTCCCCGCGATCCTGGCATCTTCTCCGGCCAAGATAATGTCGACGTTGATGACTGGCTACGCATGTATGAGCTTGTTAGCCGCAACAACCACTGGGACCCTACCATAATGCTAGCTAATGTCCTCTTCTACTTGGGCGGAACACCTCGTGTCTGGTTCCGGACACACGAGGAGGAGATCTCTAGCTGGGACGCTTTCAAGGAGAAGCTCCGCGACCTCTTTGGAAATCCGACCGGTCGGCAGCAGGCTGCAAGGAAAGAGCTTGCTACTCGAGTGCAGTCTTCCACTGAATCGTATGTCTCGTACATACAAGACGTGCTAGCTCTTTGCCGGAAAGTCGACGAGAACATGGTCGAAGTTGACAAGGTTGGCCACGTTCTCAAAGGGATCGCGGACGATGCGTTCAACTTGTTGATCTTCAACAATGTGTCTACCATCGACGTCATTGTCAAGGAATGCCGCCGCTTTGAGCTCGCCAAAAGCCGCCGCGTCATTCCACAATTCTCCCGGCTCCCTAACACAGCTGCGACGTCGTCCTGCGTCGCCCTTACCGCTTCGCCCCCCTCCAATGAGACCGTCACGCGTATTGTTCGCCGTGAGATCGAGGCTGCCAGTCCTGCCACGTTCCATCCGCGCCCACTTGACCCCACCATTGACCAACCAGCCCCAGCGATCTCCCTCATTCAGGAGGTTGTGCGGCAAGAGTTTGCCAACCTCGGTTTTCCTGCTGCCTGCTCCATGTCCCGACCTGACGCCCGACTGGTGCCGACAGCTGCGCCTCGCAGCGATCTGTATTCCAGATACCGCAACCCTACAGAATGGAGACTCCGGACGACAAGCCCATTTGCTTTCGTTGCCACCGCATTGGCCACGTCGCTCGCCACTGCCGCACCTCCTGGTCATCGCCATATTCGAGCTACTTTTCGCCGTCTCCTCGCCCATATGCCGACCCTCGCCGCTACTCGCCTCGCCGTATGCCTTCGAGCTCTCACGTATCCGTCGATGACAGTCGTCCCACTCGCTCGCCGTCACCTCAGCGCCGTCGGTCCCCGTCACACCAGCCACGTCGCTATTCGTCGCCGACCCATTATGGACCCTCCCGGACGGAAAACTAGGCCATGCAGCTCTTGGAGGTAGTGCTGCATCACGTTCGTCCTGTCCAAATCCTCTGTTGACGCTCCTCACGAACACGAACCTAATTGAAGTAGATGTAGATGGTGTCCCGTTGACGGCGTTGATTGATACTGGAGACGAAGTGTCTATAATGAGCGCTAACCTATGCCGTCGATTCAAAAAAGTTCTTACGCCTGCCGTCACTCGAGCCGTACGCGTCGCCAATGCCGCCACTGTTGCCGTCTGTGGTATGTGCACTGCTCGCGTAGGAATTGCTGGCCGCCAAGTTCCCGTCCTGTTCTTCGTGCTGACCAGTTGCCCTCATGACCTAATCTTCGGGCTCGACTTTCTGACGACGCATTCTGCCCTCATCGACTGTTCCACCGGTACGCTGTGCCTCGAGCTTCCTCTTGTTTCCGACGTTCGCCCCGAACAACCGCACACCCTAGCGTTTGTTCGGTTACCTCCAAAAGCCCTAACCTTCGTCGAATTGGCCTCAACGGCAACCATGCCTGATGGCGACTATGTCGTCGCCCCTATTCGTGATGTCCACCTGGCGCGCGACATCTCTGTGCCACACTCCGTCGTTACTCTTGCCGCTAATCGGATGTGTCTCCCCGTTGTCAATTTTGGCTTGACGAAGCAAGTGTTACCTGAAGGCATAGCGGTGGCCACGCTCCGGTCAGTGACAGACGACCACGTCACTGCTTTTGCAGCCGACGCGTCTCCAGATCCTCCTGATTACCCGCAGGATGCCTTGAACCCTCGACGGCCCATTACGTCCCATGGTCGCTCCGGACCTCGCCCCTGGCCAAGCAGCCGCCCTATATCGCCTTTTGCTCTCCTATCGCGACATATTTGACACTGACAATCGCCCACTTGGTCAGACGTCCCTTGTTAAGCATCGAATAAACACTGGTGATGCTGTTCCCATTCATCGCCGACCGTATCGCGTGTCCACGGCAGAGCGGCAAGTTATTCAGCAGGAAGTCAACAAGATGCTCGCCAAAGGCATTGTTGAGCCCTCGTCGAGCCCTTGGGCGTCGCCGGTGGTGCGCGTCAAAAAGAAAGATGGCACGTGGCGTTTCTGTGTTGATTACCGCCACCTAAACCGAATCACTAAAAGGACGTTTACCCGTTACCACGAATTGACGACGCTCTTGATTGTCTTCACGGTGCCAAATACTTTTTGTCCATTGACCTTCGATCTGGTTATTGGCAGATTTCCGTCGATGAGCAAGACCAAGAAAAGACCGCTTTCGTCAATCCAGATGGCCTCTACCAATTTAAGGTTATGCCGTTTGGTTTATGCAATGCCCCCACCACGTTCGAACGGATGATGGACTCTCTGCTTCAAGGTTTCAAATGGTCAACTTGCCTTTGTTACCTCGACGACGTCCTTGTGTTTTCTCCTGCGTTTGAGACGCACCTTGAGCGCGTCGCAGCTATACTTGACGTCTTCCGTAAGGCTGGGCTCCAATTAAACTCATCGAAGTGCCACTTCGGGCGCCGACGGATTACAGTGCTCGGCCATCTCGTCGATGCTTCCGGAGTACAACCCGACCCGGAGAAGGTTCGAGCAGTAACAGCTTTTCCTGTACCTCAGTCTGTCAAAGACGTCCGGAGTTTTGTGGGGCTCTGCTCTTATTTCACACGGTTTGTGAAAGATTTCGCAGCAATCGCTCGAACCACTCACTGAACTTCTGAAGAAAGACGTGCCTTTTACGTGGGGTTTCCCCTCAGGCTGCCGCATTTTCACGCCTTATCACGATT
>NC_051160.1:39575816-39600426 GCF_013339745.2 Dermacentor silvarum
GGGCTTTCGCGACGATATACAAGGGACTATTGACGGTATGCCGTTAGTGCTTTAGTGGACACCGGCGCAGACTACACGATGCTAAGCGGGAAAATAGCAACGCAGCTGAAGAAAGTGATCACGCCCTGGCATAACTCGCAGATTCAGACGGCTGGCGGCCACGTCGTTACTCCACTGGGCGCCTGCACGACTAGAGTGGAGATTCAAGGATCTACATTCGTAGCGAGCTGCCTTGTCTTACGCGAATTCTCCCGCGACGTTATTCTTGGGGTTGACTTCCTGCAGGAGTACGGCGCGATTATCGATCGGCAAGAGCGTCGTATCACTTTCTCTGCCGAACGAGCAATCGACGTGCAAGACGGCCAACGGCGCGACGACGTACTTCGTGTTTCGGCAGACAGTGTAACGCTTCCTCCACGAGCCAGTGTCCTCGTCGACGTCACATGCTGTGGCTTACGCGATGGCGAAGCGGTGGCCGAAAGTAACTTGGAACACCTACTGAAGCAAGGTGCTTGTGTGGCTCGAAGTGTTATACAGATTCGTGCTGGTCATTCGCATTGCTTGTTACCAACTTTAGCTACGAGCACCGACACCTGTTCCGCGGCACTTCGTTAGCGTTTGCAGACGCAGTAGCAAACGTTAACCACTGTTTCATGTCAGAAGTAGTGGAAACAGCAGACACGTCTCTGGGCCATCTCGACATCAATTCTGTACTGTCCACCGATAGCCAGACAGCACTGCGCAAGCTGTTGCTTGAAATCAGGACCTGCTTCGCACATTCTTCCAAGGTACGCCATAGTTCCATCACTAAACACAGGATCATCACGTACGAAGACGCACGCCCGATACACCAGCAGCCTTACCGCGTGTCGGCAAAAGAACGCGAAGCCATACGTACGCAAGTCCGGGAGATGCTTGACGATGGCGTCATCGAACCTTCCAACAGCCCGTGGTCGTCTCCGGTCGTTCTTGTCAAAAAGAAAGACGGAACGCTCCGCTTCTGTGTCGACTACCGCAAGCTCAACAACGTGACTAAAAAGGACGTGTACCCGCTGCCGTGTATCGACGAGTCGTAAGATAGACTACGGCGTGCCCACTATTTTTCTTCTCTCGATTTAAAAAGCGGGTACTGGCAAATCGAGGTAGACGAACGCGACCGCGAGAAAACAGCCTTTGTGGCTCCAGATGGGCTCTATGAATTTCGAGTGCTTTCTTTTGGCTTGTGTTAAGCCCCGGCTACTTTCCAGCGAATGATGGACACTGTCCATACTGGACTGAAGTGGCAGGCCTGTATTGTGTACCTGGATGATGTGGTCATCTTCTCTGAAACGTTCGAGCAGCATCTTCACCGCCTAAGGAGTGTGCTAGAAGCCACCCGATCCGCAGACCTCACACTTAAACCCGAAAAGTGCCACTTTGGTTACGAAGAGCTCAAGTTCCTCGGGCATGTAGTAAGCTCCAAAGGGGTCCGACCCGATCCAGACAAGCTTGCCACTGTGGCCGCGTTTCCAGCGCCTGCCGATAAGAAGGCTATCCGGTGCTTCCTGGGTTTGTGCGCCTACCATCGCCGGTTTATTAAAGGCTTTTCGAAGATAGCGGAACCCCTGACACGCCTTACAAGGGACGATACGCCATTTGTGTGGCATAATGAGCAACAGGTGTCTTTTGCTGAATTACGACAGCGCCTGCTGTCAGCACCCGTTCTTGCACATTTTGACGATGATGCTGATACTGAGGTGCATACCGATGCCAGCAGCATTGGCCTTGGCGCATTGCTCGTCCAGCTTCAAGATGGAGTGGAAAGAGTTATAGCGTATGCCAGCCGCCCCCTGTCCCGTTCCGAGGCGAATTATTCGACTACGGATTAAGAGTGCCTCGCGGTCGTGTGGGCGATCATAATGCTTCGCCCCTATCTCTATGGTCGTCCCTTCAAAGTAGTGACGGACCACCATGCCCTCTGTTGGTGTTGGTTGGCAAGCATGCGCGACCCTTGAGGACGACTGGCACGGTGGAGCTTCCGCCTACAGGAATTTGACATCACCATCGTTTATAAGTCTGGCCGTAAGCATGAAGACGCTGACACGCTGTCCCGCGCACCCATTGATCCCGCCAGTCAGGAAACAAAAGATGATGACGGCTTTCTGGGCGCCATTAGTTCGTCGGACTTGAGCAGACGGCAGCGTGACGACGCTGAGATTAGACCGATCATCGATCATTTAGAGGGCCGCGACACAACCATACCACGCCATCTGTCCCGCTCGCTGACGTCCTTCTGTCTGCGACACAACGTGCTTTATAAGAAGAATGCTCGTTCGACCAGCCGTGCTTACCTCCTGGTGGTTCCAAGGGACATGCGCGACGACATCCTCTTCGCTTGCCATGACGAACCAACATCTGGTCATTTAGGCTTTTCACGAACACTCGCTAGAGTAAGCGAAATTTACTATTGGCCCGGGCTTTCGGCAAGCGTCAAACAGTACGTTAAGGCTGTCATGAATGCCAGCGCCGCAAGACACCATCCGTTAAACCGGCTGGCTTACTTCAGCCAATTGAAGCACCTCACACGCCTTTCGACCAAGTCGGCATGGACATTCTCGGACCGTTTCCTCTCTCGCCCGATGGCAACAAATGGGTGATCGTCGCCACTGATTATTTAACACGCTATGCTGAGACGCAGGCGATATATCCCACGAGCCACGGCCTCAGAGGTAGCGCAGTTCTTCATGCGCCACATCGTCTTCCGTCACGGTGCTCCCTCCACTGTAATAACAGACAGAGGGACAGCATTCACAGCGCAGCTTATGGACGAAGTTTTTGAATTGAGCAACACCAGGCATCGCAAGACGACCGCGTACCACCCGCAGACCAACGGACTTACCGAGCGACTGAATAAGACGGTCACAGACATGCTCGCAATGTTCATCGACGTTCAGCACAAAACATGGGATCGGATCTTGCCTTACGTGACCTTCGCGTATAACACCGCCGTGTAAGAGACGACGTGCTTCCCGCCTTTTCGCTTTCTCTACGGTCGCGAAGTCCCGACGAAGCTGGACGCTATGCTGCCGTGTCAAGACGCTGACCTATTGACAACTGACGCCGAGGAATTTGCAGAGCGTGCTGAGGAAGCTCGGCAGCTCGCACGGCTGCATATCGGCCAGCACAGCAGGCAGACGCACGACGCTACAACATCCGCCACAGGGACGTGTCCTACAACCCCGGGGACCAAGTTTGTGTGTGGACCCCCGTTCGCCGTCGTGGCCTCTGTGAAAAGCTGCTGAGCCGGTATTTCGGTCAGTATAAAGTGCTCCGCCGCGTCAGTGACGTAAACTACGAAGTTGTTCCGGACACAACATCGCAGACCCCGAGTAGGACACAAAGACAACCGACCTCAGACATAGTTCATGTTGTGCGCATGAAGCCGTACATTGAGCGTCCGTAACTTTTTTTTGCGTATTCGTTTTTTTTTCTCTCACTCCCTTCTTTGTTTCTACTTTTCATTTATCTTTGGGAGCTTGCTTCTTCGTTCATTGACTGTGCCGGCGTGACGGCTACATTTTCTTTGTGTACTTTCACTTTGCCTGCCTTCTTCTTCTTTGTCTTCTACGCCTATTTTTTTAGCATCGAGGCGATGCTTTTGTTCGGAAGGGGGAGTTATTGCCACCTGTAGGTAGTGGGTTGAGGGCAAGAGTGGGTCGAGCCCAAGAGAAAAAGTTGTCGCAGTTTCACCTGAAAGGTGAAGCATCAATTGCGATAGCAAATTTGAAGAGAGCTATACGGAGTAATGCTAGCAGCTTTATCAGCTGTATAAACTTGGACATGCAGCAGCACCGGCAACACGCAGAACTGTTGTCGACGCTGTCGGCGTTTTGCCCGCGTTCGCTCAAAATGCGTGCGGCGTTGGTGACTGTTGCCGGAGCCTCTGATATAAATAGGTACTTGGTGCCGCAGCGAAACGTCGCCTCCCTTCCCTCCCCCTCCCCCCACGGCCTTTCGTGCGTCGGAAGAAGGCACGTTTGCTCTACATATATGGTGATTGTAGAGGAGGAAAGAGACGCCTACTTCTGCAGCCCTTAAGAGAGCACAGAGCAGAACGCACGTTTGTTCTCCGCCGTGCGTTCACTCCCCGTGAAAGCGCGCGTCCCTCGCGCCCTTTCACTCGCACATACAGCGTTCGGCGCGCGGCGACGATTTCATCTCCATTGACGTCATACGGAACCTCACGGCGACGGCGACGGCGACGCCGACGGCAGAAATCTGCTTTTGAGTGTCCATATAGTTGCTATCGCAATAAAAGGAAGACCGCGCGTGCCTTCTCTGCTCGAGCCAGCTCCGACGGTCGCGTCTTCCAAGAGCCAGCTGCTCTACGTTTATTAAACCTTGAGGACTACTTCTCGAGGCTCGTGACAATAGAAACGATATGGGCCTAGGCTAGTACTATGCTAGCAACACATGGGCTGCTACATTAGCACAATGCTCACCCAATCCTGGCTTTAACCATAGGGCAGCACTGTATTGGGTTGCACTTAGCGAAATGTCACTGTTGGGCGAGTGCTCTCACCAATTTCTGCCAGAAGTGGGACAATTTTGCTTCGTTGTGATTTTGTGGTGCCTGGTTATCTTGAAAGAAATAGGAGAGTACACGTCCTCGATGAAAAGCAATAGAACAATATTTTGTGTAAAGCTCGATATTGCCGTAAAATACATTAAAAATGCGAAGAAAAATAAGTCATTGACGACATAACGTCGTGTGAGGCTCTAGTACTCATTTTTACATAATCATGAAGCTTTTCTGTCTGTCTGCTGTCTAATTTTATCCATGACCAGTTGGTCCACAGAATCTGCCGGCAGCTTGGCGCTTTGGCAAAAGCTGTTGCACACCGCCACGATGTTATTTCTGGTGGAGAAGTAATTGTACAGCGTGGCGAGTGCAATGACATATTCGTCGGACTCAATCCTACTTATCTTCGGCGGGTAACATCCAGCTCTATCCTATGCAAGCGGGTTCTGCTTGGCCTGAAAAATGTTTTTCGTGCAGCATTCGTTTACCATCAACACCAAGGTAACATAGAAGCAGAGCCTTGCAGCGGGCAGCCTTGTGGGCGTCCCTCCCAGATGGAACGACATAGTTAACATAGTGCAGAGGAGCATCCAACGCCATTGGCTCCAAGGAGTGAGGGGCGCTGCTTGATCAAGCAAGAATCCTGTGGCTGAGGGAGGCTCACCTTGCAGGTTGGTTTGTTACTACTCGTCACTATTTGTTGTATTTTGCAAATGTGCCGCCCTTATTTAATTTCATACTGAAGTAAGAAAGGACTTCAGTATTGATCATTTTTAGAAAGAAAATAAGAAATGCAGATGCAATCTCTTTAGCACTCTAATATAGATTTGTTTAAAGATTGGAAAATAATTATCTTACGCAAGCTTAGTCAATAGCTTGAACACTTCTTACGGTAATGTAGGACGTTAGAGTTTTCTTGAAGGAGTCAAAAGCTTATTGAGGTTTTGAAAGCAGTACAATTATCATTGCCAGCATATAGGGATTCTGAGAATGGAGCAGGTATTGTTTTCGAAACTTCGAATAATGTTGCGCCTGGGTATGGAAGAAGGATCCCCCTCCGGAGTAAAGAAAATATGCATGCTTAACAACACAACATACGTACATATTTTGCAGGGTTAGCATTCTTCGATTTTTAAATATTGTAGCAGTCCATAGCGCTAAGTGCCCGAAACTGCTTACAACTGTACAGAGTGGGAGCCGTTGACGCAGAGCAAAAAAAAGTGAAAATTGAAATAATATTGTATAGTAGTTTTACCCCTTATATGTCCTATTCATGCTATTCAATTAGAGCGCAACACGTCTCGCAAATCAGATTTTATGCGCGAGTAAACACAGACACGCGATTTCATTGCTCAAGATGTAATGAAAGTGATCAATTTATTTCTTCTATAAGGTGGTTCTTATAAAATTAAGCTTTGTTTGCACAGTGTGTTTTAAACGGTATATTTTAAATAAAAAAACACATTCCCCGAACTTTATTTATGAATATATTCCGCGGTAATCTTCAAATATTATGTGGATGTGTTTGAACTTTGAGTATGCAGCACTGTCAATGTTGGTGCACACTTTTCTGCAAAAAGACATAAAGTGTAATTAAGGAAAAGCAAGTGTTTATTTTTCGGCAATTAGACGAGTTTGTGTCTTTTGTATTTTTCCTGTATATTTCACAGTCACTTTTGGTGCCGCCTCAATATCGACCACTGTGTAGATTTTATCGCCAAATAAATGTATATAAGTTTGCAATCGGTTGTATGAAATCTTTACACATCAATACTAAAAAAATGTCACAGTTTCGCCCTAAGGGCGAAGCAATGAATGCGATAGCAACACAGCAATGTCATACGAAGTAAGGTGAGCGGCTTTGGTAGCAACAACACGCAGAACTGTTGTCGACGCCATCGGCGTTTTGCCCGCGTTAGCTCAAAATGCGTGCGGCGTTGGTGACTGTTGCTGGAGCCTCTGATATAAATAGGCACTTGGTGCCGCAGCTAAACGTCGCCTCCCTTCCCTCCCCCTCCCCCACGGCCTCTCGCGCGTCCGAAGAAGGCGCGTTTGCTCTACATATATGGTGATTGTAAAGGAGAAAAGAGACGCCTACTTCTGCAGCCCTTAAGCGAGCACGGCGCAGAACGCGCGTTTGTTCTCCGCCATGCGTTCACTCCCCGTGAAAGACGCGCCCCTCGCGCCCTTTCACTCGCACATACAGCGTTCGGCGCGCGGCGACGATTTCATCTCCAAATGACGTCATACGGAACCTCACGGCGACGGCGACGGCGACGGCGACGGCGACGCCGACGGCGACGGCGACGCCGACGGCAGAAATCTGCTTTTGAGTGTCCATATAATTGCTATCGCAATAAAAGACATTGCTTGGCCGTTCAATTTTCTTGTAGTGAAACAAGGCCGCTTCAAGGTTCATGACAAGCCATAAAGTATTTTATTGCAGATTTTTTTTCAACCTGAGTGACTGATATACAACTTTAGCCTTAATTATTTTACAAATAAATTCGAGATGTTAAAACAAAAATCATACTGTACAGATTGAGCAGCCCATATTACAGTCAGCTGCTTGAATATTATACAGCTTTCTGCCTTTCACCAAAATCATTCAGTTAGCTAGCAGAACGTTTACAGAATCACTGATAAAGAGTCTTCTCTTGAATGCCATTCTCGAAGTTGTGATGACTGTTGCTTTATGCCTCTGCAAGTTGCAAAATTCATGCAGCAAGAGCTGCTTGGCAAGCTTATCCCAGCCAACGGAGAGGGCAGAAACAGAAAGGGTCCTGGACTAAACACGCTGCACCCTTCCTATTCGTGCTTTAGTCCACCGCCCTTCCTGTTCCTTTCTCTGCGCCTGGCCCTATGACTTTTTTTATTTATCATTTCCGCATGCTGACATACCCTTACAAATTACCATGCTCCTACTTAGCCAACAAACCACTCTTATAAACCAGGTGGTGGTTCACTGTATTGGTGACCAGGGTAAACTCGGAAATTTTGCAGCACGTGAAATGAGTGTCAGATAACGAGCCCTCCCAAAATTTACACATAAAGCAGGACTTCACAACGTTGGTTTTCACCAGGTGAATTTGGCTTGACCAAGGAATACTGACTATGTAATCTTGAGGTGGGCGTTTGCATACTGGGAGTATACATAAGGCACATAAAGCATATCCATTGACTTTTTTTTGGGGTTATTTCTTTTGCTTGATTGATGTTTCAGGCAGCAAAAGTCCTCCTAAAACAAGCCTGATGGGTGAATTACCCCGAAAATCGGAATTAAGCTTAATTTAAAAAATCGACCAACGATTACGATGCTCCCCAATGCGAAATTGGGTCGCAGCTCTACGTGGTTTCAATTAGCGATATATTGGCTAGCGCGGACAATCGGTGTCGTGCGGAACGTTGCAAACAAAGCGAAGTGTGCTGCGACGGCCTCGCTAATCGGCAGTAATCGGTAGAAAGTAACCGCCGCAGAAAGACCTCCGAGGCGACACGCGCTACTCTGGCGCCATCTCGTAGCCATCGTTCCCACAGTGCGCGTCTTGCGCGGCACTACGCTTTTCTTCTCACGCTTTCGCCATAACCTCCTCCTCCGCGATCCTCCTCGCACTCTCTTCGCTGTCGAGGCTTTTTTCATCCCCTCTGTGCTCTGCGCTCCGCGTTCGTTCTTTCATCTTCTGCGCTCGTTCTCCCGTTTATCCCGACGCTCGATGCAGGAACGGGCACCTAAGAGTTGCCCCCTAAAATACGCTATTTAAATTGAACTTTGAAACGCGCTTAAGCAGTGTCTGCAATAATAACGGAGCCTACCCTTCGAGGACGCGAAGAGAATTGGCGCACCGTTCTCCTTTACACGGCTGCTGTAATTTGGTTTTGCGATCATGAAAGTCGTCATCAAGCATAAGTATAAGAAGCTTGAGTGGAGTTGCGGTCTGGATATGAGCTCTCCCCACCTTCACGGTGTGCGTAACGGGCAACGTGCGCGTGGTTTCGGATGCCTGCACGGCTAAGACTCCAGCCTCGCGCTGCGTGGCTGGAGTCGAATGACCGGGGCGGCAGTGAGGGGTAAAAAGGGTGTAGTGATTAACTACTAGGCACCCGGCAAACCCAGCGCGGGCTGTCCATCCCTTCCTGCTCATATCGGTGCAGTAGCATGTGCCATATGTAAGCAGAACTGGACCTAGTTTGCTGAGAGCAGTGGAGGGCAGTCCATCTCCGGCGGGGCTGCCGAAATTGCAAGTGGTAGTACTGTGATGGTGCTGCTGCGTTAGGTGATTGGGAAAGTTGCATGGTGTCCTGGCTGCGCCCGAACAATTGGGTCAGCTTCATTCATGAGGAATCGGCGTTTTCTGGGACCATCCGGAAATGTCTGACCCGGGGGGCGTCCCTACGGTCTATGCAGCCAACCCAACACCTGGAAGCAGACTGTGAAATGGTGAAACCTGCATCTGTGATGACGATGGCTTACTGGAAAAGAGATCAGTGACTATTTCTGCCCGCCTGAGGTGTTCCATATACTCAGGTGGGTTTCTCTGTTGATGCCAGGTCATCGTCCGGCACAACTATTCTGAGTAATCCCATAGAAAATAGGGCCCCGTCACCCAGGCTTGGGCAGTATCCAAGTATAACTAGGCTGGTGAGCAAGCAATTGGCAATTACGGCATCGTTTCTAGGAACGATAGAGGAGAGATGTCGGTAGAATTTGCGGAAAGGAATAGGCTCCGAATAAAAATACCTTCTTCAGGAAGCGCAGCAACAGGAAGTGGACCTGGAAAAACCCTAATGCAGAAGCAAGGAATGAAATAGATTTCATACTCTCTGCCGATCCCAGCATAGTGCAGGATGTAACAGTGTTAGCTAGGGTAAAGTGCAGGGACCATAGGTTAGTGAGGTCTGGGATTTCTCTCAATTTGACAAGAGAAAGAGTAAAATAAGTCAAGAAGACACAGGCCAACCTAGATGCAGTAACGGTAAAAGCAGACCAATTCAGGCTGGTGCTCGCAAACAAATATGCAGCTTTAGAACAGGAAGATGAAGATAGCATGGAGATAAGGACTCAAGCCGTAACTAGGCTGATCTGAGAAGCAGCAGTTGAAGAGGGAGCTAAGGCAGCAAGGCAACCAGTAGGTAAGCTCGACCAAGTAACAAAGGACCTAATAAAGAAATGACAAAACATGAAAGTAGCAAACTCGAAAGATCAGATAGACTTCGCTGAACTGTCAAAACTGATCATCAAGCAGAAAGTAAGTGATACTCGAAACTATAAAGTGTAAAATATTGAGGAAGCAGTAAAAAATGGGCGCAGCATTAAATCAGTGAGAAGAAAACTTGGCATAGAACAAGAAAAGATGTATGCACTGAAAGAGAATCAGGGTAATATCATCAGCAATTTCGATGACTTGGTAAAAGCAGCGAAGGAATTCTATACTGACCTGTGCAGCCCAAGAGCAGCCAAGCTACTTTCAATCGAAGCAGTGATAAACAGGATACAGAGGCTCCTTCTATAACTAGCGATGAAATTAGAAGGCCATGGGCAAGACATTACTAGGAGAAATGCTGCCGGATAAGATGGAATAACAGTCGACTTAATCAAAGTTGGAGGATATATCATGCTCCAAAAGCTTGCGGTCCTTTACACGCAGTGCCTCACGACTTCAAGTGTACCAGAGAGCTGGAAGAACACCAGTGTTATATTAATCCACGAGAAAGGAGACGTTAAAGAATTGAAGAATTATAGACCCTTTAGCTTGCTTTCAGTATTTTATAAAATATTAACCAAGATAATTTCCAATAAAATCAGGGCAACACTTGACTTCAGTCAACCAAGAGAACAGGCTGGCTTCAGGAAGGGATATTCTACGATGGATCATGTACATGTCATCAATCAGGTAATCGCGAAATCGGCGGAGTACAATAAACCTCTATATATGACTTTCATAGATTATGAAAAGAAATTTGATTCAGTAGAGCTACCAGCAGTCATACAGGCATTGCGTAATCAAGGAATACAGGAGACAAACATGCGTATCTTGGCAAATATCTACAATGATTCCACAGCTACCTTGGTTCTCCAGAAGAAAAGCAGAAAGTTAAGTATCAAGAAAGGGGTCAGGCAAGGAGACAGAATCTCTCCAATGCTATTCACTGCATGCTAAGAACTATTCAAGCTGTTGGACTGGGAAGGCTTAGGAATGAGGGTCAACGGCGAATATCTCAGCAACCTTCGGTTTGGAGATGACATTTTCTTATTCAGCAACAACGGGGAAACCTTACAACAAATGATGGAGGACCTTAGCCGAGAAAGTGTAAAGTGGGGTTGAAGATTATTATGCTGAAGACAAAGATAATGTTCAATAGCCAGGCAAGGGAATAAGAATTCAGGATCGCCAGTCAGCCTCTAGAGTTTATAAAGGCCATTGTTGTTTACCTAGGTCAATCACTCGCAGGGGACCCTGATCACGAGAAGGAAATTTACATTTGAATAAAATTGGGTTGGAGTGCATACGACAGGCATTTCTAAATGCTGACTGGGAGCTTACCACTGTCGTTGCAAAGAAAAGTGTACAATCATTGCATTCTACTGGTGGTAACATATGGGGCAGAACCTTGGAGGTTAACAAATAATCTCGATAACAAATTAAGAACTGCACAAAGAGCGATGGAACAAAAAATGCTAGGCCTAACTTTGAGAAACAGGAAGATACCGGTGTGGATCAGAGAGCAAACGGGGATAGCCGATATTCTATTTGACATTGAGAGGGAAAAATGGAGCTGGGCAGGCCATGTAATGTTTAGGATGGATAACCGGTGGACCAGTAGAGTTACTGATTGGATACCAAGAGAAGGGAAGCACAGTCGAGGACGGCAGAAAACTAGTTGGGGTGATAAAGTTAGGAAATTTGCAGGTGCAAGTTGGAATCAGCTAGCGCACGACAATGGTCATTGCAGATCGCAGGGAGAGCTAGGCCTTCGTCTTGCAGTGGACATAAATATAGACTGATGATGATGATGATGAGACGCTTAGGAAACTCAAAACTGTTCCTTAATCTGCGCTATTTCTGTAGAAGATCTGAATAATTTACAGGTACTTATGACATGACGTAAGTACTGGTTCCATCAATTGGTTTGCTGTGTGATTACGTAGAACAGAGGTGTGCTCACTCACATTACTTGATCGCTGAACATTAGGCGCTACATAATTTTACTATACGGGGAGTGAATTTGTGCGATATGATTGCGGTGGCCCCACTGTTTCGGCAAAGTAGTGTAATAGTAGCTGCAAATACCGAGGAGTGGGCCGCAGTCAGTAATTTTTTACCTGCGGAGAGCTTCTTCGGCTATGAAGCCAAAGCTACGGCAATGGAGCTTTTGCACACGTATTTGTACGCGATGCAGTCGGGGTGAGTTTGACTCTGGTTTCCGATTAGATTTGCCCGACCTTGTGTCTCTCCTTTACGTTAGAGAATGAAGACACAATTATCCCGGCTCGAACTTTTGACGTTTATCGCCATCTGTGGGCATCTGATATGTATCAAATTTTGACAAACGATCAATGCAGCTTCCCTTGGAGCTACCAAAAAATTGCATGACGACGGCATCGTACTGACCACGCAACCAATTCCAGCGTTGATTGAGCCATCGGAGCATAAGTGAAGTAGCTCACTCATTTTTGCATGCAAACGGTTCTGATTTCTGGATGTGTTGGCCTTGTTTCCGTGTGGACACTACAAACACTTCGTTTGCACGCTTAGGCAGTCTTTTGTTTCCGAAGTTTGTCATCAGGCTCTCAGAAGGGCTGACAGGTGGGACAACTGTTCACGAAAACTCACCAGCAAACGCGACAGCCATTTTGCCTATGAGCAATGCGTAAAACGTGCGACGGTCTCGCGTGCACGTTAACTAGAAATGACGAATCTAAAAAAAAAGATGCTAAATTATCAGTAGCTGAAGCGCGCTTTGCTTCCATAGCCTTCCGCGTCATAGCAAAAAAAGTTTGTGGGCGAATATAAAACCGTAACATTAGACTACAATATTGTGCAAAGTGACTAAATAGCGAGGGCCCACTTTTTCGCCGCCATCCGAGGAGCGCTTCGTAGTAGGCATTCACGTCAGCAAGCACAGGGTGATCAGCGAAAATGGCGGGTTCGCGGGCAGAAGTAAGAAGATTGTGTGATAATCTTGAAATATATTTCTACTGAAATGAAATTACATTATGTCGTACCACTAGAAAAAGCTATTTAGAGTGCGCAAAAAAATTCACTGACGATTACGATACACCATACCCCGAAATTTGAGCTCAGTTCTATAGATGGTTAGGATAATCTGACTCGTGCAGCAATTTGCAAACGGAGCGAAGTGTGGCGCGACTGCCTCGCTAATTAGGAGATCGCGAGAGGCAGCGCGTGGGTGAACCGTGGGTGCGATTGACAGCAGCCGCCTCAGACAGACCTCCGCTCATGCAGTGCTATGCATCCATACAGACGACGTGCGTTACTCTGGCGCCATCTCGAAGCCATCGTTGCCGGTGAGCCCGTCTTGCGCGGCAGTATGCAGTTCTTCTCACGCTTTCGGCATACCCTGCTCCTCTGCTTCCCGCCTCATTGTTCCTCCAATTTCCTCCTCGCGTATCCTCGCGCTCTCTTTGCTGTCGCCACCTTTCTTCCCCCGCTGCGCTCCGCGTTCCCTCTTTTGCCCTTCGCTGTGCTCGTTCACTCGGTTACGAGGGACGCCGACGCTCGCCGCAGGAACGGGCGCCTAAGAGCTGCGCTCTAAAACAACAAAAACACGCCGTAGAAATAGCATGGAATCCACTGGTCTCAATTTATCGCCGGGAATGTGCTTATATTGCATAACGTTGTAGATCTGTGAGGCCGTTTCAATAACTATTGCTCATGTGCGCACGCTGCTTGACGGAGGCTATAAAACAGAAGCTGCCATATTTTGTTAATTTTCAGCCTGAATTTCTACAGCTAATAACGAATCACATATTTTTATGCGATTTTTGCTTTCCTTGAACAGGCACGTACTTTAAGGCCCTTTCGAACACTGCACTGAAAACATCTACGGCTTAGTGCGCGCACTAGTACCCTCTGATACTGATGTCACTTATGATCCCCAGGTGTAAATTTAGGAAGTCCTGGAATTTGCTCCTTCATCGCTGCATGCTTCATTTTACTATAATGGTAAACTCTAAAGGTAGCAGAATTTGTTTATATAACACTAGTCTTTGTGGTTAATTTCAATACCGTAAGAAGGTCTTTCATGTTCTAGGATACTGCCTTTATGGCTGCCGGCTGAAACTATATAGCCAACTATAAAAAGCATTAGAAGAACCCATCTCATGAAGACAGTCGCGGTGATCCCTTTAGCATTGAAGCAGTAGAGTGACACAATGTATTGCCACTGTCGAAAGGAGTTATGCAATAGGAGTGTACTGCTGCGGAATTTTATTTTCGCACTTCTCTATGAACAATCGACGCCATTCAGCTCTGCCACCGCAAAGCCTGCTCGTGACTTTCGACACGATGGTGTGCCGTTGCGCGCGAACGCAAGCAATTGTTCCCTCTCTGGCAGCATACCCAGCGACACATATTGAGTGACTCAAGTTGGCGAGATGTTCATTGAAGAACGGCAGATACCCACTGCGGTCGTGGCGTAGCTCGCTAAAGTGTTGGCGTGACAGGCGTTCATTGAAAAGCGGCCCATACAAAGTGCAATGGGGGCGCAGCTTGCTAATGCGTTGAGTTGCTCCTTGAGGAACCGTGTCAAGTGGGTTTGGTTCTGCACAGCGCGAGAAATGCGCGTATTTAGTGGTTTTTGTGGTTCGATTGTCGGAAGCACCCGTCCCAAAAAGTCATAGTCACTTTAGCATATGCTAAATAGGATGAAGGCGAAAACCTGCGAACTCACGAGGCTTTCATGACGTTGCTTGGCATTTTCATTCTAATGCATTGTTACTTCTTATTACTCGTTTTCTCTCACCATAGCTCGTGGGTTCGAGTGCCTAACTTATCTCTATCTTAATTAACTGAGTCTCTAAATAACTTCGAAATAATTAACACCAAAGGTCGTCGGTACGACTCCCTTAATAAACTATATCTTAATGAATTGTGCCTTAAATACCTTTGCCTTAAACGACACCATGCGTGGGTTCGACTCCCACCAAAAGTAGTGGGTTCAAGTGCCTTAAATAACACTAAAGGAAATGGGTTCGACTCCTACCGATGTTTCTGGGTTTGACTCCTACCAAAGGTCGTGGGTTCGAGTCCCACCAATGTTCGTGGATGGTACCATCAATGTTGGTGCGATAATGGCGGACCGTCAAGCTTTCGTCCTATGAGCCGTGTAAGGCTTCCGCCCTAATGACCTGGTATAAATGCAGTCGGGCTACTCTCCCGCTGCCCTCCTGCTACTACATGCGGCTTCCCAATTCCGAAGCTGGGCCGTCTAGTGGCGACGCCATTAAGTCCGTCTTCCGTGCGAGAAAAAAGGATAATTTTTATCAAAGTAGAGCGGTACATTCCCAGTGGAAGTTACCAAGGCACAAAACGTAGCCTCAGAAGCGTTCACTAATGAGCGGCGCACACCAAATGACCCATATAGAGCACTGCACGGGCCCGGGCCGGCCCGAAAGCCCGGGCCCGGCCCGGCCCGCGGGCCGGGCCGGGCCGTCCGACTTGTTTTGTCGGCGGGCTCGGGCCGGGCCCGGGCTTATAGCCGCGGGCCCGGGCCGGGCTCGGGCTTGAGGCCACGGGCCCGGGCCGGGCTCAGGCCCGCTCATTGAAGGGCCTAAGTAGGCCTTCAAGCACACACGACCGTTATGCATTGCATGGTTCAATGCATTCTGTGCCAAGCTGAAGTGACACGTGCAAGATGACTCTCATCATCATCATCAGTCTATATTTATGTCCACTGCAGGACGAAGGCCTCTCCCTGCGATCTCCAATTAACCCTGTCTTGCGCTAGCTGATTCCAATTTGCGCCTGCGAATTTCCTAACTTCATCACCCCACCTAGTTTTCTGTCGTCCTGGACTGCGCTTCCCTTCTCTTGGTATCCATTCTGTAGCTCTAATGGTCCATCGGTTATCCATCCTAAGCATTACATGGCCTGCCCAGCTCCATTTTTTCCGCTCAATGTCAATTAGAATATCGGTTATCCCCGTTTGTTCTCAGATCCACACCGCTCTCTTGACTGTATATCTTATCAGATGACTATATCTTATCAAAGAAAATAGTAAAACAGATGAAGTTCTCATTTTTAATAGCGGAGCTGTTTCAGCCGGGCCTAATGTGTCCGCTGAATCCAAAAATGTGGGCCGATCCTGGCAGCAGTGCAGAAAGGGTCCAAGCGCAATGGCACGTACACCTGTGAACTAGCGAAGCTGAGGCTGGATAAGTCTAGCTAAGAATAGTGGGGACTAATTGCCTATCGATAGGCAATTGATATCCAATCAATAGCTAGTCGATAATCGATCAATAATCAATAAATTCCCGAAAATGCTGGGGATGACTTGGTAGTGCTTAGCCTAGCCCAAATACGTGGCCAATACCTTACGATAGCCAATCGGCAGCCAATCAATAGCTAATCGATAATGGATCAATAATCAATAAATTCCGATAACTTGGTAGTGCTTAGCCTATCCCAAATACGTGGCCAATATCTTGCAATAGACAATAGCCAATCAATAGCTAATCGATAATCAATCAATAATAAATAAATTCCGGGAAATGCTGGGGATGACTTGGTAGTGCTTAGTCTAGTCCAAAAGCCAGGACTAGCTAGGTGCCCATCATCTCCGCTGTCTCTTTAGCATTGCACAGCCAGTGCAAGCAACGCTAATTTGTTTTTTCCTTTTCTGCAAAAACGAACATTGTTTCCGCGTAAGGAAAAATAAATTATACAAAGAACCACTCCTCAAACCATTTCCATGTTACCGCTTTTGCGATCACACTGTTACCAGTGTCGATAATATGGCATTATTTTAGCGCTAAGGCCAGTTACTTTTTGCTTCAATGCATAAAACAGCGTTTTCCTCAAAAAGTTAATTGGAATGCCCATGAATTTTGTCGGGCATATTGAAAATTAATATCTCGAAAGTGGTTCAGTCCTGAGAATTCGTTCCAAGTGAATACGCCTTGCGAACTCAGCGGCTATAATTCGATAGATTGAAAGATGTGCCGTAATATAATTAAAAAGTTAATTCGCGTAATTATGTTAAATATTCAAGTAGGCGTTTTTACCATCCATTAGGCCATCCATGTCAGAATTAGCTTGTAACTACAAAAAACAATTAGCCTCCTTAGAGCGTCGTCGCATTAATGCGAACACAAGAAATTCTGAGATATGGTCAATTCCATACTTCAGGACACTCTATAAGCATCAGTCGTTAATACATGACCTACCATTCACTTTCCACAGATACAAAAATGGCGGTAATTTCAGTAAGGAACTCAGCTGACACTTTGGTCACTTGTAATGTATTTGATGTGATTATTATTCTGCCTTTCTGTATGGTTCTGAGTATATAATGTAAATCCTGTTTCGTTTTCTTAGCAAATGTTGATCTTGTAAAATTCAGTCTCATGCTATGTTGTATAGCTGGTGCTGTGTTGTTTTGTATAGCTAGTATTGTTATTGTAGTGTTGTTTAAAATGCATTCTGTTAAAACTTTTCCAATTCTGTTAACTCGCCGTTACGCAAATAATCTTTGCCTTTCCATTCATAGCTATTTCGTCTATGAGGAATTCCAGCGATAGCTGGAAATATATGTGAATTATTTTGCATGTGTGGTCTTTCGGGTCATGTCAAGCTACATATGTAGCTTTTAGTCCAAAATGACCGTCCAGCATGTAAACTGGACGATAAATTGATTTGATTTGATTGATTTCGTCGGACACTGAAAATTATTATCTCGAACTGGTTTAGTCCTCAGAATTCGTTCCAAGTGGATACGCCTTGCGAACTCGGCGGATATAATTAGTGGATTGAAAGATGTGCCATGAAATAATTAATTAAAACGTTAATTAGCGTAATTATGGTAATTCTTCAATTAGGCGTTTTGATTTCTCGGGGAAGTAATGGCCGCCTCATCGAGTAGTTTAGATCAAGGATTGTAACTGTGCTATCTGCCACAGGCAATCTTTAAAAATTTGGTTCAGCTAAAATGAAACGCCCTGTATATTTGCATGCTAAATGACATCATAGAACCATATCGTACAAATCAAGGTAAGTACATGCGCACCACCAGAAAAATAGTAGCACAGGCAATGGGCCGGATTACTGATGTTCCCGTGGGAGAAACAAAGATTTCGGCCTTTTATTGCTTATATACTGCAGCTGATTAAACCTCGAGAAGGTGAGGCTGACAGATACGGTACAATCTTTAAGTAAAAAAAGGAATTTTTTCTTACAGGCCGGGCCTGGTCATGCACACGCGGGCCCTAGCTAAGCTTAGTAATGAACGCCCGGGCCCGGGCCGGGCCCGGGCTCAGTAACACGGGCCCGGGTCGGGCCCGGGCTTGGAACCACGGGCCCGGGCCGGGCCCGGGCTGGTCTCGGTCATGTACGCTCGGGCCCGGGCCGGGCTCGGGCTTTGTATTACGGGCCCGGGCTGGGCTCGGGCCTCGTAAAGCGGGCCCGGGCCGGGCTCGGGCCGAAAAATCAGGCCCGTGCAGTGCTCTAGACCCATACACAGTGATCCAAGTAGGTATCAAAAAGGTTCAAGGAAGAGCCGCGCAGACTGAGTGGCCCATATACAGTGCTGCAAGTAAGCGCGAAAGAAACTCATTGCAGATCGAGTGGTCCATACCCATGCCACATTCCCAGTTCCTTTCCTCTTGAGAAACCCTTGCCAGAGACAAGACGTTTCCTCGAACAAGGGCATCTACCGAGTTCCGCATCTACAGTACCCCGTGTCCACGTGAAAGAGGTTTGCAGAAGAGCGGCACATAGGTACACAGTGCCCCATACCCGTAATCCAAGTTGGTGCGACGGGGCGTGCCGAACTGTGTTCCTTATTATTTATTTGATTTGAAAACATTCTGCAATACATTTCGATGCACTAATCATTTGTCCATGAAGTTCTCAAAAAACTTGCTTTACGGCAAAATGGTGAAATACTTAGACACAGACACAGACACAGACACAGACACAGACACAGACACAGACACAGACACAGACACAGACACAGACACAGACACAGACACAGACAGACAGACAGCCAGACAGACAGACAGACAGACAGACAGACAGACAGACAGACAGACAGACAGACAGACAGACAGACAGACAGACAGACAGACAGACAGACAGACAGGACAGACAGACAGACAGACAGACAGACAGACAGACAGACAGACAGACAGACAGACAGACAGACAGACAGACAGACAGACAGACAGACAGGACAGACAGCAGACAGACAGACAGACAGACAGACAGACAGACAGACAGACAGACAGACAGACAGACAGACAGACAGACAGACAGACAGACAGACAGACAGACAGACAGACAGACAGACAGACAGACAGACAGACAGACAGACAGACAGACAGACAGACAGACAGACAGACAGACAGACAGACAGACAGACAGACAGACAGACAGACAGACAGACGACAGACAGACAGACAGACAGACAGACAGGACAGACAGAGACAGACAGACAGACAGACAGACAGACAGACAGACAGACAGACAGAAAGACAGACAGACAGACAGACAGACAGACAGACAGACAGACAGACAGACAGACAGACAGACAGACAGACAGACAGACAGACAGACAGACAGACAGACAGACAGACAGACAGACAGACAGACACGAACCTCTTTCACGCCAGCATGGATCACTTCTGATGCGGGAGTCGGTGGGTACCGCTCTTCTATGGAACTCTTTCATGTCGACTTTCAGCACTGGGTACGTGTCACGCGGTCTGTGCTGGTCTTCAATGAGCCTCGTGCACACCAACTTGGGGTCACTGCGCATGTGCCAGTAGGTGTGTGCCGGTCTTTAATGAACGTCATTGACACCAACTTGTATAACTAGGCAGGTGCCACGGGGAGTGTGCTGCTACACAATGACAAAAAAAAAATATCCTTTTCATTTCTGCGATGCTGGGCAGAATCGTAACGCACGTAACGCGGTTTCTTCAAGGACAGCAACCTGATTCTTTAGCGGGCTGCACTACCAATGCACTGATTATGCACCCCTTTTCAATTAGCGTCATTCACGCAAAAGCCTTAGCGAGCTCCGCCAATAATGTACGGCGCATGCATGCCGCTCTAAAACGAAACTCCCGCCAACTGCATCACTGTGTATCTGCCACTGGGTATGGTGCACGGGATGGAGCAATCCAAAGCACTTGTGCGCCAGGCTTCTTGTCTCGGAGGCAACTCGCGTACTTCTCTGCAGCGCCACTAAGTGGCGTAGCGTAGCGTATCCGGACAGAAGTGCGAGTAAGGGGCGGGCTGCCGCATGAACCTTTTCTCAGCCGCGCACCAGCGTGACATGCATTTCGGAGGTAACGCGCAGGCTTATAGCGTCGGTGCTACTAGATGGTGCCTAAATGGTGCACTAAAGAGTAGTCTTGTGGCAGCACACACTTCATGCATAACTCGTTTTCACGGTTGCAATCCGTTGTGGCCCTATATTGATTCAGTGATAAATGCTTTATCGTCGACAGATATCATGAGATTGGTTCCGCCGAATTCTTTCTCAATTCATTTGCCTTGCTGTGACGTCACATCGTAATGTTCTGGAGATAAGTCGATACCAAGCTCAAAACGGCATAGCGCGATAAAGAAAGCACGATTTGTCAAATGAAACGTGGACACAACTGTGCTTACCGTTAGGTAGGGATGTCTAATAGGCCTTTTTGGTATGCGTGGTTTAATGCAGCTATATGCTGTGTAAAAACAAGATACATTGGTGAACAATAAGATTTTCACAATAAGATACATATCATTACAGTTGTATGTATTTCCAGCAATTGTGTTTTTTTACACAAGACTGATTTTTTTTAAACGTATGCTATGAGAGAAGTGAACGTGGAGGTATTTAAGATTAGTTGCTTGGTGCGGAGGACATACAGTGGCATGGATCACGCAAGTTCTAGAAGGCTAATGGACAAAAACCTTTAATTGCACCTTTAATTGCACTTTTTGTAGAAGTTTGGTAGTAGTTGTCTATAAGGCAAATTTGGAGGCAGTTCCATTTAGATGCATCCATATTTTTAAGATATATTGAAAATTGCCAACCCACTCCTCATATTTATCATTAGGTTCTAGCCTTTTTAACCAGACAATACCCAAACCGAGTGCGTCGAGAGCACAGGGAAGGTGGCTTGCTACCAGGGCGGAATGAAACGCCCGATGCCGCAAAGTGCCACGAAGTTTTCAACTGGGCCTCTGTCAGATATTCTAATGGCATGCGTTTCCTGGCAAGCGTCTGCAGCGGATCCGTATCACTATATGTATCGTTATTCCATTGTGAAAACTCATAATGGGTCGTTTGCGTCTGCCGTGATAAAGCGTGATCACCTTTTCTCCTCTCCGGGCACACCTACTTCAAGTGTGAGCGCTGAAAATCAATGCGGAATATCACGAATTAGGTATAATTTTCATAATGTAAAACATGCAGGCATACCAAGAGGTGAATGCCTCGAACTTTACCATATAAACAACGGCCCCTAAATTCTAATTATAATGTTAATAAAATATTTTTGTATAGAAATATTATTCGAAAACTGGTTATTGCGGCCAAAATATAACTGCCTTGCCTAACACTCCTCTGCAAAAGTGCGACGTTCTCCACGCTCATACCCGCTCTGTAAAAAAATTAGATTATAATAAAAATTACCCTCTATACTAAAGCCGGCAGGACATTGGAATCAGGCTTGATATTCTGGACTACGTATTTTTACAAAGTTTTCGTATAAAGAGCCTTTCATTACTGAATACTTTTCCAACACAGATATAAACCACACAAAAGTGACTTTGCATAATAATTGCGATATACCTTGAGCCACATACGTACGTTCTTTGTTAGGTAGGACAGGGTATACTTCTTAGCAATATACAGCAGCGAGCAATATTTTGTATAATAGCTTTATCTAGATGAGAGAAGGTTTTCTTTGATAACGACAATATTCAGCTTATAAAAAATTTGAAGAATTACGCAGTGTGAGGAAACAATATAAGGAAAACATTTTTTTTTTGCGCGCGGAAATGCCATGATAGGCAAAATAATCGGTAGCATATTCATTATTGTCTATAACTTACCTATATAGCTGTTTTAAAGTAGATTTGCTGATTACCAGCTGTAGTTCCCCTTAAGTAAAATATGTTGCATTCACCTTTCTGCCAGTTGTAAGGAACAGGCGTGTGCACTACAAGTAGTTTGATATATCAATCAGGTAATGTGATATACCCAAACTTGTGTGTACCTAAAGAAACTTGTGAGTGTTGTCGTTATGTAGGAATTTGCTTACCCCAGTGGCGAAAACAACCAAACAGGGTATCTAATTATTTAAAAAAATATCAAGAAGATTTGTAGCCCTTCCCCTGTCGAGGAAATGGGTGTAAGCGAAGCTTGTAGTGTGTTTCTTCGGTGTTCCTCCGAATGATTGCACTGACGAGTAGAACGTTGTGCTCGAACCACAGCCGGTCACACGCACTGCAGCTGGCTCCGAAGTTCCGGTTGGGAAACTCGCGTTGCAACCTGGCCGTCGCACCGGGGATGTTGGCGCTAGCTCACCGATGCGTGCAACACCATTGTCGGGTTCCTGGAGGGAGAGACGACGCTGACATGTGGCCTCAGCATCGCGTTCCCGCAGGTCAGGGTCGGCGCCTCTTCGCTGACGTTCCGCCTGGGCTTCGGAGGCCCTCAAGCTACAATCGGCACGTCGACGACGAGGCATTTCCGGAGCGCGTTAATTCTTCAAAATTAAATCTGTCCATTACATTAGACATTGACTGGCTCATAAACCCTTAAGCAATGACTCATACCCCCGTAAACGCCGCCTCTTCATTACGACGACAAAAGTGAAATTCTATGCTGGAATGATTAGCGGCAACGCAGCCAGCTGTAGAAGCAGACAACGACGACGAACGCGGGAGCACTAGCACGAGTGTGTCGACCAGCTGTGCATAAAAAAATGTCACAGTTTCGCCCTAAGGGCGAAGCAATGAATGCGATAGCAACACAGCAATGTCATACGAAGTAAGGTGAGCGGCTTTGGTAGCAATATGAATTGTAGTAAACATGAGCTGATTAAGTAAGCAGGTGTGCTGCGGCGTAAGTAGACCGACATGAAGAGATACTAGATGACCACGAGAAGGCGCGTGTGAAACGGTGGTGTTGATGAGAAGCGCTTACCGTGGGCAGCGCGTGCGAAGGGACACACCTGTAGTGCTGCACTGCCGATCTGGGCAGCATTGCATGTGTAGTGTGCGTTGGAAAATGTGGCCCGACTATTACTATCTGAATGAACAAGCGTGGTGTGAGCGCGCACAAACAAACATGAATAGATCACACTGAATGACTGCAGCCAACGACTGTCAAAACGCTGGCAGCGAGCGCATACGCCGCGCAGCGGGCGAAGGTACGCGCGGTCTATCGCTTCAACGGAAACTGAGCGGCGAATGCACGGCGCATAAAGGTCAGAGCCGTGTGGAGATAAGGGACGGAGCGAGCGAGCGACGAGCGCGGTTCTTGGCAGAGTAGAAGTGCCCCCCCCACTGTGATGAGTAGTGCGCGACACAATGTGGTGACTTTTGTGGTGCGCGACACGGTGCGGTGCTGCGCGACGGTGATATTTCTGGTGTGCGACAAGGTGCGTTGCATTTCAAACAAGAAGCAGACGACAAGGAGAGCGCGCGCCGCTCTACCGCGCCGCGCCGAAAACGACGACGCCGAAGACCGTCCGGCGCGTGAACACGCGGCGCAAGAAAAGAAATCAAAAGAAAAAAAGCCAATCCAATCACAGAGGAACACGGAGCCTCGAGCAGCCAATGCGAAATCACCGAATCGACCTGAGCAGCAGAAAAAGGAGCCGCGCTGGCAGTATGAGAAGAGTTCCAGAAGCGGCACCAGGAGAAGGTCGGCCACCGCATCGGGAGTTGAAGACGGCCGTCGGGTTCCGGACCCGAGCCACCAGGACTTCACCCGGCCGGGGCCTCCTGCCAACCCTTTCCTGGGCGCCGCCACTCCATCCGTTCGAAAACTGCTGCCCGAGGCCGGCAAGCGTCTGCGCCCGTGGGCAGAACGAGAGCTGTCGGGCTACGGGCCCGAGCTCTACGACCAGCTGCCCGGTCAGAACGCCGCCACCGTCAACCCCTGCTGCCAAGCCGCCTGCCTTCCCGGGCATCGCCACCCTGCCCGATAATCAACTGCTGCTGCCCGAGGCCGGTGAGCGTCTGCGTCCGTGGGCAGAACCTGAGCTGTCGGGCTACGTGCCCGAGAGCCACGATCAGCTGCCCGACCAGAACGCCACCACCGTCGGCTCGTGCTGCCGAGCCGCCTGTCTTCTCCCTCCGAGCCAGAGCTGCCACGCTCTTGCAGCCTGTACGACGCTCCGACACAACGTCTTTTGGTGAGACCAACACCGCTTATCTCGTCGTCCCGTCTCCGCTTCGCCGCGTCGAGACTGTAGTGCATACGCACACCCGCAGCCTGCCCGAACTTGCCTCATAACATTAGCGTTCCAGCTACGTGTTTTCATGTTATCCTTGTGTGTTTGGTTTATGGTTTTCTTTTCCTTTTAGTTTTATTAAAAGTTTGTGTGTTTCCCAACTAACGGCTTTGTCCTCGATTGGGTTCTGGGAGGCTCCGCCTCAGAGAACCGCCAGAAATATTAGACAAAAGAACCTGCTCATCACGTCTCACCGTCCCAGGTGAGACGAGCTGCGCGTCTCTTCTTCGTTCGCGATGAAACCTCTGGAGCCGATTTGTTGCACCTTGGGAAAACGCACATACGGGACTCTAGCCACGAGACATGAGTCGCGTCCTTTCTTCGAAGACATCAGTCATTGAACTGAAGAA